>NC_140988.1:163443210-163677486 GCF_052327205.1 Somniosus microcephalus
GGGGTGCTCTGATGATGAGCCAGTTGCCGGAACAAGCGGCATGCAGCAACGCAAGGGGTGTAGGCAAGTTCGGCCACCGGCTCCCCGGAGGGCAAGGCAGGGAGTGATGACTGCTGCACAGAGTGCAGAGGAGGTGCGTCGCCTGGCTGAAATGAGCACCCAGGCCCGGCTCAGGCACACTGAGCTGATGGCTGCAGTGGAGAGGATGCCTCAGTCAATAGAAACACTGGCAAAGAGTGTGTTGGACTTCGGGGCAGCAATGGAGAGGACTCTCCAGGGCTTCGGGGCAACAATGGAGAGGACTCTCCAGGGCTTCGGGGCAGCCATGGAGAGGACTATCCAGGGCTTCGAGGCCGCTATGGAAAGGACTGTTCAGGGCTTTGGACAATCCCTGGAAAGGTCTGTCCAGGGCTTGTCCGAGGCAGTGGAACGGACTGCTCCGGCCTTGACCGAAGCAATGGAAAGAACTGTCCAGGGCTTCTCCGAAGCACTGGCACCTGGCACACAGGTCCTCACTGCTGCCACGCAGTCACTTGCCGGCCTCATCCACACCCAGATTGAGGCAACGCGAACTCTCACTGCAGCCACCCTATCTGCATCAGCTAGGATCACCCTGGGCCCTTCCAGTCCCATACAAGGCCAGGAATCAGTGGAGCATGCGATTGTGGCGGATGAGCTGAACCAGTCCCCTCAGAGAGCCAGTGTGTCATCCGACCATGGTGCAGGTGTCCTCTCTCGGCAGGTGACCATTGCTCATGCCACCGCTGGTACGTCTGCAGTGCAGCTGCCACCACCTGCAGGGCACACTGCTTCCAGCCATGCTCAGATCAAGCAGCCTGCGTCCGCACCCTCCAAGACCAGAGGTCGGCCAGGCCGTCCCTCAGGGGCTTCTGCGCTTCCACACAGTCAGCAGGTGTCCCCCAGCCTTGACCCCGCCATTGGGGTTCAATTACGTAGGAGCAGCAGGGAGGGAAGGGGCCGACCGCGAAAGAGAAGTCATTCTCCATCAAGGGGCCAGCAGTAGAGGGAGGTGCAGAGACGTTTCTTTGGCCAAATTCAAGGACTCCCTCACCTGTTGTGATTGTTGGAAATGGTTTGTTTAGTTTTGCGGCTTTGCCGAAGAGTTAACTGTTATTTTGTTAGTTATGGCTTCTGTTGACTTGACGTTGTTTTGCTGTAATGAAAGACTTTTGTGACAATAAAGAAAAGTTTTAATGTGCTATGGTACACGTGACTATTTACAGTGATGCTGGCCTTCAGAGGCTTTCAAAGATCCAAAGTGCGCAGGAGTAAAGACACCCATCATTCCGCCAGAGGGGCCTCGAAACGAGTCCTGATGAGCCTCTGACGGATGGCCCTTCCACTTTCAGGAGCCCTTCCATCTTCCACCTCCTCCTCCTCCTCCTCATCCGCATGCTCCTCCTCCTCCTCCTCCTCCGCCTGCTCTTCCTCCTCCTCCTCCTTCTCCTCCTCGTCCGCCTGCTCTGCTGGACGTTGAGGGACAGCTGGAATTGGCTGGGTGCGTCGAATCGCCAAGTTGTGGAGCATGCAGCAGACGACGACGATGTGATCCACTTGCTCCGGCGAGTACTGCAGGGCTCCCCCCGAATGGTCCAGACAGTGGAAACGCTGTTTGAGCACACCAATAGTGTGCTCTACAATGTTTCTGGTCACCTGATGGCTGCTGTTGAACAGCTCTTCTGCTGGGGTGGTGGCCAGACGGAGTGGTGTCATCAGCCATGGGCAGAGAGGATAGCCCTTATCCCCAATAAGCCAGCCTCGTGGTCGAGCCAGCCCCTCAAAAAGGTCACAAACTGAGGTCTGCCGCAGGATAAAGGCACCGTGGCTGCTCCCTGGGAATTGGGCGTTGACTGCCATGATGATTTGGCGGTGGTCACAGACCAGCTGCACGTTGAGGGAGTGGAACCCCTTGCAGTTGCGGAAGTCCTCAGGATTCTGGAATGGCGCCCTCAAATCCACGTGTGTGCAGTCAATTGCCCCCTGCACCATGGGGAAGTCCGCAATAGCAGCGAAGCCCTGCGCGCGCTCCGCCTGCTTCTCCAGGGTCAGAGGGAAGGTGGTGAATTGATGCCTTCATCTATAAAGGGCAGCTGCAACTTGCCGGATGCAACAGTGGACTGCAAACTGAGAGATATTCGCAATGTCCCCAGTGGCTGGCTGAAAGGATCCGATGGCATAGAAATTGAGGGCAACAGTCAGTTTAACGGCCACCGACAGAGAGGTCCTGCACCGTAGACGCGGCTGCAGATCCTCAGCAAGCAGGTGGCACAGCTCAGTAACAACGTCCCTCCCGAATCGGAGCCTTCGCACACGCTGCTCCTCCGACATGTCAAGGTATGACACCTGCTGCCTAAAGACCCTCGCAGCATACCCTCGGATTGGCCGACCTCCATTGCCCCTCCTCCTTCTGGCCAATCCCAGCCCTCTCTCCCGCCATCTCTCTGCCCCTTCACAGTGTTCGGCCATGAGACCATCGCCCTCCAAAGCAGCTGCCATTCCGATGCCAGTTGGTCAAAATGCTGTTAGGTGTAGTGCTCCAACTGCTCCGGACAGGTTTGAAGGTCCCAAGTACTCTAATGCTAAATTCCAAAAACTCTGCTCCACAGTAGCTCACCAACTCTCTCCAGCAACGATCGCAATGAACAGGCCAAGTGGCTGCAGCTTTTATACTAGAGCTGTCCCCTTTAAATAGCGCCCCCCAACTCCGAGAAGGGCCTGCTAACGTTCCTTCGAACTGTCACTAACAGCGCTAGGCGTAAAGGTTCCGGGCGCCACCCAATATCCGGTCAGGGGCGCCTAAAAGGCGTTGCACACTGAAATGATGTCATGATCTGCTTGCGCACGTGGGCGCGCGCAAACACTTAGCGCAGGCGTTAAATGTATAGTCAATATGGGAGTTGTCGTTATCTTCATTGCACCCGCCCCAACATTGGGTTACGCCCCAATTCTCAGGCTCTTTAGGCGCTAACCGCTGGCGCTACCAACCGAATTTCTAGGCCTTAAAGCCCAAACTCATTGGCGTTACGCTCAAAGGGTGGACCAATATCAGGTGCAGTCTAATCACAAGTCATGATTGCCACAGACGGTTTGTTATAAATCTCATCATCATGAAGAAAGGACTCATGAAATAACACTGGACGGGCAGCTGGTGGCACCATCCAAGGAGTATAAATACTCGGGCGTAGGCCCAGCTTGCCCAGGGACATTTTGTAAGACAGGAACTAGTGAAGTACAACTAGACCTCCATGTTTGAAACAAGTTGATTTAAGCCTTGCTTTATACTCGAACCAAGTGCATAGTGAGTTTTATTACGTCAATTTAATCAACTTGATATCGACTCCACGCTCTGAGTGATTTCGGGAACAGCCAGCTACGACTTCAACTGCAGAAGGGAACACCGGCATAGTAATCAATCCATCATGGACAAATTACTCAGACCTGCCCGTCTTGACCTGGACCCGAATTCACCTACAACTGCTAAGGAATGGAAACACTGGTATCGTACCTTCAGCAACTTCCTCAGTGTGTGTGGTGAGAATGTTCCTGATAAATTAGAGATACTTGCCAATTATGTATCTCCTCATGTGTTTGACTATATCGAAGACTGTGTAGACTATGACTCCGCTATTCTAATATTACAGCTACTGTATGTTAAGGCCCCAAACAAAATTTTTGCTCGGCATCTACTGGCCACAACTCAACAACAACCTGGGGAATCACTTGATGAATTCCTTCAGAAACTTCACAGGCTCAGCAAGGATTGTAATCTTAAAGCTGTCACAGCTGAGCAGTACCAGGAGGAGTTAATTCGTGATTCCTTTATTAATGGAATTGCATCTCCCTTCATATGCCAGTGTCTGTTGTAAAATAAAACCCTCGAGTTACAGGCTGCCTTTGACCAGGCATGTTCCCTGGACTTAGCAAAGAGGAATGCAGATACCTATCTTTTACCTCATGCACGGGCTGCTGCTATCATTTTTAATGATTCCTTCGATAGGTCTCAGGCGGAAGCCCTCACTGATGATGACTCTAACCTGGCGGATGACAACCCTACCCTAGAAGCTTTCACTGATGACGACCCCACCCTAGCGGCACCTTGGCAATCTGGAAGGAAGTGTTTCTTCTGTGGTGGTGCATTCCATTATAGGAAATTTTGTCCTGCTCGTAACGCAACCTGCAATCATTGCAGCAAGGAAGGTCACTTTTCTAAGGTATGCCAGTCAAGAGCCTCTGTTAGTAAGAAAGGCCACTTTTCTAAGGTATACCGGTCGAGAGCTCCTGTTAGTTTTGCAGCTACTATCTATAAAACTGCTCCTCCCCCAAGAACCACTACTAAGGTTACAGCTGTCAAGGGTAAAACTGCTCCTCCTCCCATCACAGCTGTTTTACCCCAAAATCTGTCCCATGCGGCCACGAAGGTATCAGTAAATGGACACATTTTGAGCGCACTAATCAACTCATGCAGCTCTGACAGCTTCATTAGTGAGCGGGCTGTCAGTAAGTTAAAACTGCGTATTTACCCCTCAGACAGGGAAATTGCAATGGCTCTGACGACACTGACCACCAATTCTTCTGGCTTTTGTCTTGTCGACCTTATTCTCAATGGCCACACTTATTTATCCACCCGGCTCGGGGTGCTCAAGGACCTATGCAGTGATGTGCTGCTGGGACAGGATTTCCAGAAACAACACAAAAGGCTCACTTTCGAGTTTGGAGGGTCAAAGCTGAAGCTTACTATTTCCAAAGTACCGTTTTGTGCGCTTTTGGCGGCTTCGCTCGACGAGTCCTCCTTGTTTGCCAATCTTTCCCCTTGAAGTAAGCCCATAGTCACTAAATCATGACGTTTCAGCCAAGATGATCGATCCTTTATCGAGGCAGAAATCTCTCGCCTTCTAGCTGACGGTATCATTGAGCCATGTTTACCTTCCTGGCGGGCTCAAGTCGTCGTTGTTAAAAATCCTCTGAAGCAACACAAGAAACGTCTTTGCATCAATTACTCGCAAACTGTTAACCAGTATACCAACCTGGATGCCTACCCACTACCATGCATCGATGATATGGTCAATAACCTTGCCAACTACAAGGTATGTTCAACTTTTGATTTAAAGAGCGCATATCATCAAGTACCGTTAAAGGACTCTGACAAAAAGTATACGGCATTTGAGGCCAATGGTCGGCTTTATCAGTTTTGTCGCCTTCCATTTGGGGTCACCAATGGGGTGGCCATCTTTCAACGGGCATTGGATAGCCCAGTCAAACAGAAGTACATAACAGACACTTTTCCATATCTAGATAATATCACCATTGCTGGTCATGACCAGAAGGTGCATGATGCCAACCTCCAGAATTTTTTTGACGTTCTCCGTTGTCGCAACTTAACTTTAAATGAGTCCAAATCTGTGAAATCAGTACCATCAGTCAACATCCCTGGCTACTGGGTGGGCAACGGTTTCATCAAACCAGATCCGGAGTGACTTCATCCACTTCAGGAGCTCCCTCCCCCTACGAATCTCGGCTCTCTTCGTCGGGCACTCGGCATGTTCGCCTATTATGCGAAGTGGGTACCCCACTTCTCCGAAAAGATCCAGCCCCTGCTTCACGCGAAGTCATTTCCATTGGAGGCAACGGCTATTTCAGCATTCAACCTCCTCAAGCGACAACTGGAAAAAGCCACGCTTCGTTCCATTGATGAAAATCTTCCTTTCGTGGTCGAGTGCGATGCATTGGAGGTGGCGATCTCTGCTACCTGAAATCAAGGTGGTCAACCCATTGCATTTCTGTCCAGAACTTTGCAGGGTAGCGAGCTCCATTATCCTCCTGTCGAGAAGGAGGCTACGGCCATCATCGAAGCTGTATGTAAATGGAGTCATGTTCTCGCTTGTCGCCATTTCACTCTTATAACCGATCAGCGCTCCGTGGCCTTTATGCTGGATAACCAGAAATGCACTAAGATCAAAAATAACAAAATACAACTCTGGAGGATGGAATTGGCCGCCTTTGGATACACCATACATTATCGACCCGGCAAAGAGAATGTGGCCCCAGATACCTTCATGCGGGCATTCTGCTCTTCCATTTCAACGTCGACTCATGCGGATCTTCATACTGACTTATGCCATCCTGGCATTACCAGTATGTTGCACTTTGTGCGATCTAAAATCTCCCATTTTCTACGAAAGATGTGAAAAGAACATGCTCCTCCTGTAGAATTTGTGCGGAATTAAAACCGCAATTCTTCCATCCATTGGATGGCTCGCTCATACACGCTATGCAGCATTGACTTTAAAGGGCCATTGCCTTCCTCAATGTGAAACACCTACTTACTTACTATGGTGGACGAATATTCACGCTTTCCCTTTGCTTTCCCCTGTCCCAATATGCTTACTTCCACTGTGATCAAATGCCTTGATCAAGTCTTTTCCCTTTGTGGTACAATCAATTTCATCCACTCTGATCGGGGTCCTTCCTTCATGTCAAGTGAACTCAAAAGTTATCTTTCCCAACGGGGAATCGCCACAAGTAAAACAATACCATCCCATCCCATCGGTAACGGACAGGTTGAGAGATTCAACGCTATCATTTGGAATGCTGTTCATCTTGCACTGAGGTCACGCAACCTACCAGACCAGCAGTGGGAAACTATGCTCCCTGACGTGTTGCATTCCATCAGGTCTCTTCTTTCTACATCCACCAATGTCACGCCTCACAAGCGATTCTTCAGCTTCCAGCGTCGCTCCACTCATGGGACGTCCCTACCTTCATGGTTGGCAGCTCTCGGCCCCGTGCTGCTCCGAAGATTCGTCCGATCTTCCATAAATGATCCCCTCGTCGACGAGGTGGAACTCACGGACGTTAATCCCACGTACGCGCATGTGCGGTACCCTGATGGCCGGGAGTCCACCGTTTTGCTCTGAGATCTGGCTCCCTGTCCAACCAGTCCCATGGACCCAACTGATAGAGGGACCCACGGTAATGATGCCGACACTCTGCGCTCTTTTGAAGATGACACCCTACCTGGGACATCAAGAGATCTGCCAGCTACCTAACCAGATCCACTCAGGTAGCCGACTGCTCCTCGTGGGATGGCCACCCGAAGCCAGGACGCCAGTCAATCCCCGGCTATCAAGCAAGCTGAAGCCAGCTCTGCACCTGTGGGGACCCGCACCCGGAGTCACGATCTCCCCAGTCTCCCTCAGGTCGATCAAGGCGACACGGGCCCTGTCGATCTACCAGTACGGATCAAGTGGCTGAGGGACCAAGACGCGATCCGGTGAGACGTGCCTTCCAGCCATGAACAAAGATTTAAACGACTGCGGCTATTCACGGTCCGGCTAATCCTTTAGGAGGAAGTCATCGGACTTCCAAATCTTTTAGGCAGGAAGAATGTTATAAATCTCATCATCATGAAGAAACGACTCATGAAATAACACTGGCCGGCCAGCTGGTGGCGCCGTCCAAGGAGTATAAATACTCGGGCGTGGCCCAGCTTGCCCAGGGACATTTTGTAAGACAGGAACTAGTGAAGTACAACTAGACCGCCATGTTTTGAAACAAGTTGTTTAAAGCCTTGCTTTATCCTCGAACCAAGTGCGTAGTGAGTTTTAATACATCACTGTTTTCAGTACTTAAAGGGGAGGTTCATTGATGCTGCAGAACCTCATTCTCAGCATTGCTAGTTGTACAGCTGCCTCAGCAAGCAGAAGCAGGAGAAGGAAAAGGAGAATGAGCCAAAAGACTGAACCAGGTGTACTCATGGCAGATCCACGCCCCATGGAGAGAGCCGCAGATTCTGCAATGAAGCATTGGAGGCATTGGTTTTCACTGTGGAGAGACAGAGGGCAGGAGGCCCTCAGCACAAGTCTTCCGCATCATGTGGAGGGAGGTAGTGCAGCAAGCCTCGGGCAGCACTGTGGTCCCCAGGACCCACACACAGTGCAGGAAGAAATTTAACAACCTCACTCAGGTGGTCAGGGTGAATGAATGCTTCAACAAATGTTACATACCACCATCAGTGCCACAATCTTCACATATTCAAAACTTCACACACACCCAAGGCACCACTCCTCCAGCACTCATCCACCAACAATCTCTACCTACCAACACTCACACCCACATCTCATACCTTGCACACAATGACCGCTATTAAACTATCGGAGGCACATGACTCAAACACATTGCTCGACATTCATTAACGCACTTTCCTTTCTCTTGCAGGCCAAAGTGGCGCATGACAGAAGCCAGCAGGTGCACACAGGCGGGGGACAAGCTGACACCCAACCATTGTCTGCGTTGGAGAATCGAGTGCTCCAGATTATTGGGTGCTAGGTGGTGGGTGCCGTGGCCACCGGCAACGTTGACCCCCTTGGGGACAACAACGGTATGTTCATCCCTACTCATTATTCTCCCATTCCACTTCCCCCTCACCCCACAAGCATTTCGCAGTTTCCAGCTAATCATGCTGTATGCAAGCATTTCTCCCTTCCTGTCCCCTCCCCTCACTTTAGCCCAACTCTTGTGTCTTTATGCTTTCAGATAATCAGGAAGCACCTGAACAGCCTTTCCCTGAGGGCACCGTAGAGAGCGAGACGGGAGAAGAGGGGGAGAAAGAACACACCGCGTCACTGCATATCTCACCCGCAGACACCAGCTCATATACTGGACCTACGCTTTCTTTAGAGGCTAGTATAGTAGTGGGATCTGCACAGGGTGAGGCACCAGGGATGAGTGGGCTGCAGCAAGGCCAGGGGGAAAGGGTAGCTCGGGGGCCAGCTTCCCGGAGAGCGAGTTTGCATGCAATTTCTGCTGCACAGGACTCTGATGAGGACTTCAATGGGGAGGCCTTTAGACGAAGTGTGATGGGCATGCACACGAAGATGATAGGTGCAATGGCAAGGGTGCCCGGGAGCCTGTTGGCAATGGTAAGGAGTGTGGAGGAGTCTGCCTCCAACATTGCACAAGGCTCTGCGTACACCATGGAGCCCATCATTTCCAGTCTGCAAAGGATGGTAGACTCCCAGAGAGACCATGGTGACCCAGGCCTGATGCTGCCTGTGGTGGGCAATCTGGCAGATTCCATTGCAGCACAGGCAGAAGCGACGCAAAGTCTTAGTGCTGTAATGGAGTTTATGTTTGGTGGCATCCAATCTCAGACAGCTCTCATGCACTCTCAGCTTGATGCCACGCAAGCTCTGACTGCTGCCATCGTGGCTGGGTCTACCACTGTCTACCGGGGCTTTCACGGTGTCGCAGCAGGCTAGCAATCTGTGCTCCAACAGATTGCTAGGAATGCTGAGGCGTTGCCCCAGGGGAGCGTCAGTGGGTCAGTGGAGCAGGAACCTGCTGTCTTCTCTCAGGATGACTGCATTCCTGCTCCCACAACTGCCGCTCCACCATGGCCCTTGCCGCTGCCTGTCAGACTGCTGCCGCCCATGCTGAGATGGTGCCATCTACAGCCAGGCCTTCCAGGCCCAGAGCTGGTCAAGGACATCCTGCAAGGCCATCTGAGATCTCCCGCATGTACACTCAGCAGCCTTCCACCAGCTTTGCTGCAGCCACTGTGGGCCAACACTTCATAGGAGCACTAGAGTAGGCAAAGGTACATTAACAAGAGGCACTAAGGGATTGCACAAGGGTGAATAGTTAATATATTTTGTGTAAATGTGTGTTCACTGATTTTTGATAAATTTATTACTTCACTTACCATTCTTTTGTGGTGTCTGTCATTTCAGCTTTGCAGTGTGAAATGGCCTGCGAGAGGGATGGAATGATGGGAATTTAGTGAGCAACGGGGATGTGGGCTTTAAGTCATCCTGATGTGAGGCTGGAGGTCTGTTTGGAGGAGGTCGCATTGTTCTGTCACCACCTCCTCGGTGAGGTGGGGCCATCTAATACACTGCTCCTTGCTTCATTGAAGGTAGTAGAAGTGCTCTCGGAATACCCTGGGAGGGTAAGGCCTCCTGGTGAGAGTCCTGATGTCCCTCATCATCTCTCTGTGCACATGTTCCTGTCATTCTCGCTGCCAATGCTCCCTCTGCTGTAGATCCTGGAGGGTGAAGCTAACTGCCAGTACAGCCCCCATTAATGTTACCAAGTGTAGCAGTTTGATTTTTTTGAAGAATAAATGTAGTTACTTTTTAGTTGCCACAACACTCCTGATACAAACGAACCTTGAAATTACTGAATGAAACTGTTGGACTATGTGAAGCTGACAATAAACCACTGAAACTGCACTAACCTAACAACTGCAAGTCATTACTGATGATCCCTTAAAATAACATCCTTGGAGCCAGCTTCCTTGTGCTTCACACCTGCTCTCCCTGTCGGTGTTTACTCCAGGCGCCAAGGTAGGTGGCGACAACCAACTTAGCAGATCGGGCTTTCAGTGAATGTCATGATCCACCTGGTGTTGGTGTTCCCAGCGATAGCTCTTACTGGTGGTGCTATGTGGGGGGTGGGATTTGGCATGTGGTACTGGATTTGCCTCGTCCCGGCGATACTGCTCTCGTGCCCTGTTAGCGCCATATGCTGGCGCAAATGGGAGGCATTAAGGGGACACATTTTTCCCCTTATATAATTTTTAAATTGTAATTTTTATCATAATGGAGAAATTTGACACTCCATAAATTAATTTAGTTTTTCAGGGCCATAATGTTTGTTTAGCAGTCAATACGCTGTTAAAAGCCCAGTTACATCTAGTCCAACAAGGTTTAACATTTAATGGGGTATTTAACAGCAATATTACTGTGGAAAGCCCAAGTTTTCATCAGTTACACTGATTGCCGGCTTTGGGGGGTGGGGGTGTGGGGGGCAGAGTGCAGCCAGTGTCGGAGCAGCAAATGACTGACCACAACCTCAGGATCTCCGCATTTAGATGCGCATGCGCTACATCCTGAAGTTGCGGTCAGTTTCAAAGGAGTAATAATGGCGCACACTGATAGTTCACCGTTATTACCAACCGCAAATTCTGACTCAATGATTCACCAGATGAAAAAGGCCTGTAAATAAAAGCATTTAATAGTTATGTACAGGTGACTTAGGATAATACCCCAAGGTATCTGTCAGCACTGAAGAAATTACAGATTTAGAGCTATACATTAACAAATAGAAAAATAAAATTAAAGTATAGCAAGGTTTGGAAACACTAATATCACATTATAGAAAGGTATGCAGCCAAATGTGCAATACAGTCTCTAAATCTGGAACTCCAACCCAGTTAGGTCAATTGAAATTTTCAAGACTGAGATCGATAAATTTGTTAGGCAAGGGTATTGAGGGGTATGGAACAAAGATGGGTAAATGGAGTCGAAATAAGGTGGATGAATTAGCTGCGCAAATAGATGTAAATGGATATGATATGATTGGGATTACGGAAATATGGCTCCAGGGTGACCAAGGCTGGGAACTCAACATCCAGGGGTATTCAATATTCAGGAAAGACAGGCAAAAAGGAAAAGGAGGTGGGGTAGCATTGCTGTTTAAAGAGGAGATTAACACAATAGTAAGGAAGGATATTAGCTCTGATGATGTGGAATCTGTATGGGTGGAGCTGAGAAATATCAAGGGGCAGAAAACGTTAGTGGGAGTTGTATACAGACCCCCAAACAGTAATGCTGAGGTTGGGGATGGCATTAAATGGGAAATTAGAGACACGTGCAATAAGGGCACAGCAGTTATCATGGGTGACTTTAATCTACATATAGATTGGGCTAACCAAATTAGTAACAATACTGTGGAGGAGGAATTCCTGGAATGTATATGGGATGGTTTCCTGGACTAATATGTCGAGGAACCAACTAGAGATCAGGCCATCTTAGACTAGGTATTATGTAATGAGAAAGGATTAATTAGCAATCTTGTTGTGTGAGGCCCCTTGGGGCAGAGCGATCAAAATATGATAGAATTCTTCTTTAAGATGGAGAGTGAAGCATTTGACTCAGAGAATAAGGTCCTGAATTTAAATAAAGGAAACTACAATGGTATGAGGCGCAAGTTGGGTAGGATGGATTGGGGAATGTTACTTAAAGGGTTGATGATGGCTATGCAATGGCAAACATTTAAAGATTGCATGGATGAAGTACAGAATTTGTTCATCCCTGTTTGGCATAACATTTTTTTTAAAAAGGTGACTCAACCGTGGCTAACAAGGGAAATTAGGGATAGCATAAGATCCAAGGAGAGGACATATAAATTGGCCAGAATAAGCAGAAAACCTGAGGATTGGGAGCAGTTTAGGATTCAGCAAAGGAGGACAAAGGGATTAATTAAGAGGGGGGAAATAGAGTATTAGAGTAAGCTTGCAGGGAACATAAAAACTGACTGTAAAACCTTCTATAGATATGTGAAGAGAAAAAGATTGGTGAAGTCAAGCGTAGGTCCCTTGCAGTCAGAATCAGGGGAATTTATAATGAGGAACAAAGAAATGACAGACCAATTAAATACATACTTTGGTTCTGTCTTCACAAAGGAGGACACAAATAACCTCCCAGAGATGTCGGGGAACATAGGGTCTAATGAGAGGGAGGAACTGAATGAAATCAGTATTTGTAGGGAAATGGTGTTAAGGAAATTGATGGGATTGAAGGCCGATAAATCCCCAGGGCCTGATAATCTACATCCTAGACTATTAAGGAAGTGGCCCTAGAAATAGTGGATGCATTGCTGGTCATCTTCCAAAATTCTATAGATTCTGGAACAGTTCCCATGGATTGGAGGGTAGCTAATGTTACCCCACTATTCAAAAAAGGTGGTAGAGAGATAATGGGGAATTATAGACCAGTAAGCCTGGCATCGGTAGTGGGGAAAATGCTAGAGTCCATTATAAAAGATGTAATAGCAGAGCACTTGGAAAACAGTGACAGGATCGGACAAATTCATCATGGATTTACAAACGGTAAATCATGCTTGACTAATCTACTGGAATTTTTTGAGGATGTAACTGGTAGAATAGATAAGGGACAACCAGTGGATGTGGTGTATTTGGACTTTCAGAAGGCTTTTGATAAGGTCCCGCATAAGAGATTAGCGTGTAAAATTAAAGCACATGGGATTGGGGCAAGGAGCTGAATTGGATAGAGTACTGGCTGGCTGACAGGAAGCAAAGAGTTGGAATAAACGGCTCTTTTTCCGAGTGGCAGGCAGTGACTAGTGGGGTACTGCAGGGATCGGTGCTAGGACCCCAGCTATTCACAATGGCCCAGAAATTTGGGTCGGGTGCTTCCCGTGGGTGCAAGCCCCCGACCTGCACTTACCTTGCGCGCCGGCCGTTGAGCTGTCGGCCCCCGTGGAATTCCAATGCTGGGCCTCCTCAAACTGCCGGCATACAGTGCATATCCCAGGGGCGCAGTTAGTTCGATGCATCCCCTGGAATCACGTGGGCCATGGAGAGCCAATGGTAGCAGGGAATGCTTCATTCATAAGTTTGACAGGAAGACCTGTCAAACCTTTAAATACTATAAGCCCCAAAACATCACTAAACCTTCAAATAAATTAAAAAACAATCACATTTTTAAAATAAACTATAAATTAAATGAAATAACTATTTTAAACAATAATTTAAATTTAAAAAAAAATAATTACATTTTCTAACAGGGCTAAAAATCAACTTACCTTTCTTTAAAGTATTTAAAAATAATAAACCTGTGGTAAAAAATGTTTTAATTTTAATTAATTCACCACTTACCTTGTAAAAAGCAAGCCTTGCGACTGCCTTTTACATGTCTAACTTCTGGATACTTACCCTCCCGAGAAAACCTGCAAAAAACACGTAAGTTCGATGCGCATGCACAGCCTCTCCTGCGCACGCGTTCGACTTCTGAACCCCTTCTTTCAGGGGAACGGAAGTGCCAGTTTCCCGCGTATGCGCAGTGCATGCATGAAACCGGCACTTTCATTGGGCCTATGGGTGAGTACCCCATGCATACTCACCCGTGGAGACTCGAATTTCAGGGCCAACATCTATTAATGATCTAGACGAGGGAACTAGAGGTAATATCTCCAAGTTTGCAGATGACACAAAGCTGAGTGGGCATGTGTGCTGTGCGGAGGATGCCGAGAAACTCCAGTATGATTTGGACAGGTTGGGTGATTGGGCAGATATATGACAGATGCAGTATAATGTGGATAAATGTGAGGTTATCCACTTTGGTGGCAAAAACAGGAAGGCAGATTATTATCTGAATGGCAATAGATTGGGAGAAGGGGAAGTGCAACGAGACCTGGGTGTCCTTGTAGACCAGTCGCTGAAGGTAAGCATGCAGGTGCAGCAAGTGGTTAAGAAGGCAAATGGTATGTTGGCCTTCGTAGCGAGAGGATTCGAGTACAGGAACAAGAATGTCTTGCTGCAGTTGTACAGGGCCTTGGTGAGACCACACCTTGAGTGTTGTGTGCAGTTTTGTTCGCCTTATCTGAGGAAGGATGTTCTTGCCATGGA
The DNA here is from genome assembly GCF_052327205.1 of Somniosus microcephalus. NCBI lineage: Eukaryota > Metazoa > Chordata > Chondrichthyes > Squaliformes > Somniosidae > Somniosus > Somniosus microcephalus. The sequence goes on from NC_140988.1 coordinate 163,457,660, forward strand.
GGGAATGCAGCGAAGATTCACCAGACTGATACCTGGGATGGCAGGAATGACGTATGAAGAGAGATTGGGTCGATTGGGCTTATACTCGCTGGAGTTTAGAAGAATGAGAGGGGATCTCATTGAAACGTATAAAATTCTAACAGTACTGGACAGACTAGATGCAGGAAATATGTTCCCGATGGTGGGGGAGTCTAGAACCACGGGTCACAGTCTAAAGATAAGGGGTAAGCCATTTAGGACAGAGATGAGGAGGAATTTCTTCACCCAGAGAGTGGTGAACCTGTGGAATTCTCTACCACAGAAGGCAGTAGAGGCCAATTCATTAAATATATTCAAGAAGGAGTTAGATATATTTCTTAAGGCTAAAGGGATCAAGGGATATGGGGAGAAGGCAGGGACAGGGTACTGAGTTTGGATGATCAGCCATGATCTCATTGAATGGCGGAGCAGGCTCGAGGGGCCGAATGGCCTACTCCTGCTCCTATCTTCTATGTTTCGATGTTTCTAGGTACAGATCAGCCATGATTTAGTTGAATGGCAGAACAGGCTTGAAGGACTGAATGGCCTACTCCTGTTCCTACCCTTCTATATTCCTATGTAGCTATTGACTCAAATAAATATTACTGTTGTTTGAATATCATCTGCAGAGTAAACACTTATTTAAAATGAACTTGGATGCTTCTTGATTTTCACAGCAATAAAACTAAATTACAGGTACAAACAGTAGCCCTGAATTACCTTGATAACCGGGATGAACAGGGGGCATTAGCAGGGTGGTGGAGATTAGTCAGGGTGGAAATTGGTGCAGCACCCAGTTATGCTATTTCATATTGTGCTGGGGTTTCCTGTGGGGTGGGTGGTTTTTGTGTCCAGCCCCTTGCAGGGAAACACCATGAATGAAGGCTGGGTAAGTGCAATAACGCCGCCTATCAAAATTCCTGCTTCTAGTGACCCCAACATATTGTACATCTGCAAGAGGCAGGTGTGCAGTACTTCACAGTGGCAGAAGTGGGGCCCACAGGATTGTTTAAATTTGGTTTACTTACAGCAGCCCATTACAAAGCGAATGGCAGTTGTAAGGAAAGTGTTTTGTTCAAGAGGGCCAATCTTATCCTCCTACAGGCATCTTCAGTATGACCTGCCAGCTCTGCCCTGGATTAGTTGGCCACTGCCACATATTCTTGCCTCCCCACCCCCGCCACCCCCACCCCATCCCCCGCAACCTATTGGGCATTTCAGCGGCTCCGATACTGATCTAATTGCCTGCCAAGAATATGCTAATTGGCTGACTGTAGGAATTTTGGTGGGTCAGGCACTGAGCTCACTGATGAATTGGAAGTCCCGCTCTGCCATTATTATGACAGTGAAGCAGGTTTGTGGGTTTTCTGACCCAGTATCTCCAACATTTTCAGACGTATTCCCTCATTTGTATGATAAATATTCAAAGCAGAAAGTTACATTAATTGTACTCCTGTGGCGAACTGAAATATTCTATTTAGTATTTTTCCAAATCACACTATCGTAGACATGTTCTCATATTTCATGTACTTACACCATGAATTTGAGCCAAGTCGACTTAAAGTCACATAAGCAATTAATTATGTGCACAACAGAAATGCAGTGATCTTTTAAAAATACTGCTAAATTAAGCGTTGCCATTTTCCCGTGAACATTTTCATAACACTACAAGATACTATTGTGACATTTCATTAAATTCAATAATGGCCTAGCTATTAGGGTTACTTATCATAATTCAGGGAACTTGACAATTCAGTAAAATTATGCAAAAAAATTGTGTAACTTCTCCGTCAAAATGTGACATTGATCCACCAAGCTTTGTTTATCCAAAAGGTAATTTGCTAGGAAAATACAATTGGATTATTGAAACACAGCTGTATTGATTGTATGTGGTATGAATTTCCCAAATCAACAAGGCCTGTCTGAAGTTAGCATCAATAAAAGTGACCCCTGTCACTGTAAATGTTTCTATTCGTCCATTGAAACGCAAAGTGCATCTCACAGACAGTATTATTTTCTGTTGACTACTTTGCTTTCCTGTATGAATCACTATCCATTCAGATTAAATTCTACTTTTCCACTATCTGACAGCTCAATAATTCATCTGTCAAGCAATGGCCTACATACCAGACTCTGACATATAACCTGTCAGGAAGAAAGATACAAGAAAGTCAAATGAATTCTTCACAGGTTAGCGAGGAAATCAGAATAGTCCTAATCTGCAAATACTGTCAATATTAATTTCAGATATTTGACTGGTCACTGCATGATCTGAAGTTTTATTACAGAATCAGCTATTTATTTTGTATGAATCTATTGTGTCCCTGTGACAAGAATGTTAAGTACACTCAGGCTGGCAGCCGTTACTGCTATACAGCTTATATTCTGCCCTCAATCATGAACACCGACTACTGCCAGGAGCAGACCTATAGCTTGCTCACATTGGAGTTAAGCAAATTGCCTCAACCCCCAAATCAGGCGCTGGGGAGAGAGGAATATTGGGACTGTTGAGTGCAATTTTTTGGCAATCTATTTTCATAAGATATTGGTATATTGAATAGAGTTCACATTGGTTCATGTTATGACGAAATACTTGCAAAGCTAAACTTGTTTTCATTGTGTGTGTGGGGCGGGGCGGGTGGGAAAGGGGGCGAGAAGGAGAATAAAGCCCTCAAATTCCTGTCCCCTGTCATTGCTGAGCCATCATTATCTGGGAAGGTGGGGGAGGAATTTGGGGTGGGACCCAGTTATGCCAGGTTTCTGCCCCTTTTTAAGGCCCATTTAAAATTCTGCCGAAGCTGGCAGAATGTACTACCATAAAACTACATAGAAGTTACATCACAGAAAAAGCCTATTCAGCTGAACCAGTCTGTGTCGGTGTTTACCCTACATGGGAGCAAATATTTCTAATCACATTTACCCACCCTGTTCCCATATCCCCTTTTCCTTCATCCATGCACTCTTGAATGTTGACATGGGGCGAACTTTTAACTTTGATGGGGCATCAAAAAAGGTGGTAGCAGATAAGCTGCCCCATGATTTTCCTTTCCATTGTCTTCAATAACTTGAGAAAGATCGATGCAGGGGAGAGGGGTGTTGCGGAAACCAGGGTAAGCAACAAGCTCACATGCTGAGGACGTAGAGATTTTAGCTCCCAGGCCTCATTTACACATGCAAGACTCCCGCCCGAACGTGGCAGGAATCACTGCCTTGCCGCTGGGCAGGAGGAGAAGTTTGGCCAACAAGAGGACGCTGCTGGGAACCCACAGGACCTGACCCCAGCATAAGGTAAGTCCATTGGAGGGCTCAGGGAAAGGAATCCGTACCAAGAGGGGGATGGGGGAAGCATGGGCAGGGGTGTATCAATGCTTGCTTGCAAGTTTGGAGGAGCACACCTGCTCCAGGTAAATTTGGCCTGGTGAAGAAGCCTGCTCAGGCCTCAGGTTGAATGACAAATCAGGCCCTGATGACATCATTAGAGTCTGACCTGCATATTTATACAGGACCTCACTAGCTTGAGACAGGTGTACTTGCCGCCTAGAATTTAAAATTGTCTTCAGCCAGGTCGGGGTGGGAAAGGAGTGGGTAAGTTCCCCTCTCCATTTTAACTGTCATCTTGCCTGGTTTCCAACAGGCCGGGGAGTTAAATCGAGGTACAGGTAGACTACCCTTTATCCGAACTTCCGAAAACCAAAACCCTCTAAAAACCGAAGGTTTTTCGGTCAGCGTAAGTCGTGCGCACGACATGACCAGAGTGGCGCACGACTTACGCTGAGCAGAGGGTCAGCGTAAGTCGTGCGCACGATCCCCTCACGGACCCCCCCGCGGACCCCCGCCGACCCCCCCGCCGACCCCGACCACCGCCGACCCCCCCGCGGACCCCCGCCGACAGCCCCCGCCGACCCCGACCCCCGCCGACCCCCCGCCGACCCCGACCCCCGCGGACCCCCACCGACCCTGACCCCCGCCGAATTACGCTGAGCAGAGGGTCAGCGTAAGTCGTGCACACGACCCCCCGCCGACCCCCCCGCTGAACCACCTGACTCTCTTCCAAAGGCTCAAAAGCAACGAGAGCTCTGAGCCCGCGGCAGTGCCGGCCCCTGTTCCGACCGAGCACGACGACCTGTTGGTGGAAATGCGGAACTTCATTGCATTCCAGGCTAGCAGCGATGGACAAGCCACGACTGCGGACCCCCCCGCGGACCCCCGCCGACCCCGACCCCCGCGGACCCCCCCGCGGACCCCCGCCGACGCCGACCCCGACCCCCGCCGACCCCCCCGCCGACCCCCGCCAACCCCGACTCCCGCCGACCCCCCCGCGGACCCCCGCCGACCCCCCCGCGGACCCCCGCTGACCCACCTTCCGAAATCCGAAATTTTCCGAAAACCGAAACACGGCTGGTCCCGAGGTTTTCGGATAAAGGATAGTCTACCTGTACTAGTCTTTGTTTTCTCCCTTCTTAACCAATTAATCCAGTTTGCTATCCTCCCCCTAATTCCATACTTCTTAATCTTCCCTGGTAATCTCCTATGTGCTAGCTTGTCGAAGGTTTTCCTCAAGTCCTTATGCAGTATATCCATGTCTGTTACCTCCTCAAAGAATTTTAGAATGTTTGTCAAGTGTGATTGCCCCTCATGAAATTCATCCTGGCTATTTCTATCTTTCTTTATCTAGATACATGGTAATTTCATCCAAATGAAAGATTAAGGCCTAGAAATTCGACTGCATAGAGCCTGTTGTTTGGGAGCCACAGGTGGCTTTTTGGTTTTTTTAAATGGCGTTCGAGCAGCTTGCGCACACTTCTGGTGCGGGCAGTGCCGGACGCCATCTTGGTGAGGGTGATTGTGACGTCAATCAGCATGCAACATTGATCTGACGCCAGCACTGCCATTTTCATCCTCAATGCTGAAAGTAACGCCCTGTGTTAACCTCACACAGTTGAACATGCGTTCAGCAGCTGCAAGGACCCCCGACCAGCGATATTTAAAGGGTTCAGCAACCACTCTTACGTCTGTTGCTGATTAATTTCTACTGGTTCTGTATAAGTTTGTGGAAGTGTTTGCAGCTTTCTACAGTTGCTTAAAGCTGGTGAGGTGACAGGGAGTGGCGCTGCAAGTGGCAAAGGCCTTGCTTCTGACTTCAAGGGCTACCCAGCTGTATGATATTAAGACTACATTACCCATGAGGCACTAGGCTACCCACAAGGCAACAGTCAAGATGGAAGCCTCTACAGATACTGTACCAGTCCACATGTGCTCAATAAAAGGTCTAGCAAAAGCTAGCTGTGTTCATAATAAGAATGTCTATTTATTAATGAACATAAGATGGTACCAGGGTGGTGAAGATCTGCTGAAAACTGTGAAAAGCGACATGGAGAATTTGAAGCCACTAGAGCATTTGAAACTCACAGGAAACATCGACTACAACTGGCAGACTTTTAAACAACAATTCGAACTCTACATTGCAGCCATCGGATTCGGTACAAAGCCAGACGCAAGGAAGATAGCGTTGCTGCTTACGGTTGCAGGCCCACAGGCGATAGAGGTATTTAATACATTTGTATTTAATCCAGTGGAGAACAGAGAAAAATTAGAAGATGTGCTAAAAAAATTTGATGCACATTGCTCTCCCAAAAAGAATGAGACCTATGAAAGATACATCTTCTGTTCTCGGACACAGCAGCAAAATGAGACTTTTGATAGCTTCATAACTGATCTGAAACTGAAAGCACAGACATGTAATTTCTCTGAGCTCAAAGCATCCATGATCCGTGACCAGATTGTGTTTGGTATTCATGATAAAAAAGTCAGGGAACGTCTGTTGAGAGAAACCGAACTAAATTTGGAAAATGCGATGAAAATATTCCAAGCCAGCGAGCTAGCTCGAAAGCACGCGAAGACTTTCAGTGAAATCAATAATGATGCGATTGTAACGAGTGATAATGCTGCTGTCGGCGCTGTGTCCTATAAGGGGAAAAAACATGGGCAGAACAGAAATGAAAAGCAATCGGAGGATGACATTTTTAATTGTAAACGCTGTGGTTACAAATGCCAGTTAAGACAATGCCCAGCGTTTGGAAAAATGTGCACAAAGTGTAATGGAAAGAATCACTTTGCCAAACAATGCTTTTCAAAAGTAAAAACGACCAAAGGGCAACGAGTTAATGTGATTGAGGACATTGATTTAAGTGAGACATTTTTTGTAGGAATGGTATCATGTGACGATATCAAAAAAGATACAGAAAATGTGCAGCCCTCAGAAATAGACAATGCTGAACATAAAGTTAATGCAGTAAAAGAGGACAAATGGATGATCCCACTGCAGATAAATGGAGCATTAGTTACATTGAAACTGGACACCGGGGCAAAAGCAAACTTAATCAGTATGAGTGATATTAACAATATGAAAGAAAAGCCCAAAATACAGAAAAAGTCAGTACTACTGAAGGACTATAATGGACAGGAAATAGATAGCTTAGGTGTATGCAGACTTAAAGTGACAGTCAAAGACAAAGTGCATCATCTCATGTTTTCTGTTGTGGCTGAAAGACTTGATTCGATACTAGGTGACGAAGCTTGTGAAGACTTAGAACTGGTCAAGAGAGTCTACCGTATAAACTGTGCCATAAGCAGACCAGGTGACTCAGGTGATGAAGCAGAGAGCCCATCAAGGATGAAAAGGCCAAAGGGTATCCATGACTTCAAAAAGCCTAGTTTCTCCAAGAAGAAAGAAAAAGACTTCAAGGTCAAAGAGAAGCCAAAGGAAGAAAAGCACAAAGAGGAAAAACACAAGGAGAAAAAGTCCAAAGATATAACCGCAGCAGATGTTGTTAAGCAGTGGAAAGAGAAAAAGAAAAAGAAGAAGCCTGCACCAGAGCAGGAAGCAGTTCCGGTGGACACTCTTTCTTCCCTCAGGCCAATCTTTGGTGTTCCATTAGCTGAGGCTGCTGAGAGGACTATGCTGTATGATGGGATCCAGCTGCCAGCAGTTTTTCGAGAGTGCATTGACTACATTGAGAGTTATGGCATGAAGAGTGAAGGAAACACTGAAACCCTCTCCAAGCAAAGATCACAAGGAGACCTCAATCTATACAAGAGCAGATTGATGACAATGCCGCAACTGCATCTTGTCATTCACCGCCAGAACAATCTCATGAAGTCACATCAGACTTACCCGTGTTGAGAAGATCCACACGTGAAGTAAAAGAGCCTGATAGACTTAATCTTTGAGTACAATGTAAAGCTTTGAAAATGTGTTGACTGTTTTGAAAATGTTTATGTTTATAGAGCACTAACAAAAGTGTTACTGATATTATCTTTATTGTTTTCTTGAAAGTTGATTGATATTGATTTTGTTAAACCTCAAAGAAAGGGGGATGTAACGATCAATAACATGTCATTCTATAGTGGACGCTAGGTGGAGCCGTAGAGCTGTATATAGCTGTATGTATAAGACTACACTACCCAGCTGTATGATATTAAGACTACATTACCCATGAGGCACTAGGCTACCCACAAGGCAACAGTCAAGATGGAAGCCTCTACAGATACTGTACCAGCCCACATGTGCTCAATAAAGTAACTAGCAAAAGCAAGCTGTGTTCATAATAAGAATGTCTATTTATTAATGAACATAAGAAGGGAATGGCGCTGCAAGTGGCAAAGGCCTTGCTTCTGACTTCAAGGGTTCTGGTCAGAACATTTGCTCCCAGTCATGGGTGCTCTAGTTGTCATTTGCTTGGCCTGCAGCATGACAGGGAGATGGAGACGAGGCAGCGAAGAAGAGGGCAAGCTGCTCGCAGAGGGAGGAGAAGGAGGGGGAGAAGGGCTCTCAGCAGGAGGCCTTACCCACCTTGGGTCTTCCGAGAACAATTCTCTTACCTCAATCTGAGCTAGGAGTAGTGTGTGAGGTGTCTTTGCTTTATGAATGAGGTGCTCACAGAACTCTGCCACCTCTTGCAACCAGACCTGCAGCCTCAACCCAGGGCAAGGACAGCGCTGCCAGTGGCTGTGAAGGTGACCCTGGCACTGAATTTCTTCGCGTCGGGATCCTTCCAAGCTGGAGCAGGCGACATCTGTAACATCTCCCAGTTCACCGTCCACTGCTGCATAAGAGAGTTGACAGACACTTTTATGCCAGGAGAGGGGAATTCATTGTGTTCTCTCTTATCAGAGAGCAGCAGGCAGAGCGAGCACATGGCTTTGCCAAGATAGTAGACTTCCCATGGTGCAGGACGCCATCGACTGCATGCACATAGCTTTGTGGGTACCGTATCTAAATGCTGAGGTGTACCACAACCGGGTTAGCACTCAAGATTAGCAGTCAAGATGCTTTTATTCTGCGCCAGTCTGCTATTCCCTCAGTCTTTGAGCCACCAAGGCAAACCAGAGGCTGGCTACTGGGAGACAAAGGCTATCCGCTGACCACTTGGCTCATGACTTCTCTCCGCAACCCAACCTCACCTGGGCAGCATGCATAAAATAAGAGCCATGCTGCACACAGAATCTGATAGAGCAGATCATTGGCAAACTTAAACAACATTTCTGCTGCCTGAATCTCTCTGGAGGAGACCTGCAGTACTCACCAGAATATGTCTCAAGATTTGTCGTGGTCTGCTGCATGCTGCACAACCTCGCCATCATGAGGGCACAGCCACAAGGCATACGACGACCCGCTGAGGGGAAGAGGAAGAGGAAACCCAAACAGCCCCTTTCTGTCCCGGCTGTCCATGATCGACTCATCTGACTGCGTTTCAAGTGAATGCAACCCCAATTCCCCAATCAGCAAAAGTCTGAAATCTTGCCTTCCCTCTGTTATTGTGGAACACAGCATTCTCTTGGCAATTATGCTGAAATAAAAGAAACATTCCAAACCAACTTTATCCATCAATCCATCCAAAATAACCAAACAAAGTCAATTAATTCCTTTAGTGCATGTCTTCTATATGCCTTTGCCTGTCCTAGTGCTCCTACGAAGTGTTACCTTAGGGGCTGCAGCATGGCTGGTGGAAGGCTGCTGACTTTCAGTGGAGAAGACTGCAGATGGCCTTGGAGTATGACCATGAGCAGCTCTGGGCCTAGAAGGCCTGGCTGCAGAGTGTACCGCCTTGGCATGTGAAGCAGCAGTCTGGTTGACTGGCTGGCTGGCTGACAGGCAACAGCAAGGACACTGGCGGAGTGGCAGTGGTGAGAGAATGAATGCTGTCATCCTGAGAGAGAACAGCAGGTTCATTCTCCATGGAGCCACTGCCACTCCCCTGAGAATGCCTCAGCATTCCTAGCTATCAGTTGGAGCACAGATTGCTGGAATGCTGTGACACCTTGCAAGCCCCTTTCCACACTTGTAAACAGAAGCCACGATGGCAGCAAGCTGAGCTTGCATGGCTTAAGTCTGAGCTTCCATTGCAGCACTCAAACACAGAGTGGCTTGTGCTTGTGCTGCAATGGAAGCTGAGACATCAGCCATCAGACGCTGCATGATGGTTGGGTCCACAAATGCCCTAATAGATCTGTCCACCCTTGCCATGCTGGAAAGGATGGCCACCAAGGTCTACGCAAAGCCCTGTGCAAAGTTGGTGCCAGATTCCTCCATGCTCCTTGACATTGCACTCAGGCTAGCTGGCAAGCCTACCAATGCACCAAGGATTTTGTTGTGCATACCCATCAGTGGTCTTCTGTAAGCCGCTCCATTGAAGTCCTCAACTGAGTCCTCTGCAGCAGAATTCGTGTACGACCTCAACTTCGCTGGCTACCCTTTCCCCCTGCCCTGGCTGTAGCCCACTCATGCGCAGTGACTCACCATGTGCAGATCCCACCTCTAAGCTACCCTCTAAACTCCGTGCATTGCCAATATCTGGGCTGGTGGCTGCAGCATCACTCTTTTCTCCCTCTTCTTGTACAGCCACTGGCTGGGCATGTTGGAATTCTTGGGGATCTGAAATGAGAAAGGCACAAGGGCAGGGTTGTAGTGAGGGGACGGTGGGGAAAGCAAGAGGTACATGCATGTGGGACAAGGGAGAATTGGGATATGAGAAGGAGGATTAGGTATGAGGATGCCGTCATATTTGATGGTTTCAGCCCTGCCTTGGCCTTGGCCTCAGCGGTGGCCGCTCCAATGATGGTGACCACCATCTCCATCGGGCTAAGGACATGCAGCTGTGCCTGTCCCCCACCGGTTAGTTGCTGTTTCCTCCAGTTATGTGCCAACTTGTCCTGAAAAAGAGAGAGGTGTGTGTCAGTGATTGCAGTGTAATATGTTTAGGTTATGTGCCTGTCATGGTTGAATAGCTGGCAGTGTGCAGAAGCTGTGAAATGTGGGTGTGAGGTTTGCAACAATGCTAACTGTGTGAGGTTGAGGTGAAGCTCTGAATGTGAGGTACGAGGTGTGATTTATAGAGATTGTTGCTTGTAGATGAGTGATGGGGGTATGGTGCATTGAGCAGTTTATGAGGTTAGTGGTGCAGTTGATGGGATATGGCATTAGAAGATGAATTCACTGACCTGGACCACTCGTGTTATGTCATTGAACTTCTTGCGACGCTGCATCCAGGTCCATGGGGCTTGACTCCTAGCATTGACCATGACAACTATCTTCTCCCATTTCCTCTGCGGAGTTTGTCTGGAGAGCCTCCTTGTCCCCTGTGGATAGAGGACCTCTCTCCTCCTGTCCACTTCCTCCACCAAGGCCTCCAGTATAGCGTCAGGGAACCTTGGAGCACGCTCTCTCCCCTGTTGCATGATAATTTAGTCTTCTTCCTGCTCAGAGTCTCTTCCACAACAGATGCAGCACCTGCTCCAGCCAGAATGCACCTCCCCTTTAAGAGGTGCAGGCTAGCTTTAAATGGTGCTAGACTTGCATGCAGCCACGCAACATCGTGTTAAGCGCTGGCTCATGCAGCAATCATGCAAATTATCAGGCAGTACAAAATTTGTGTGCTGCCTGCATCGGAAGGAACAGGCCCGGGTTAATCACACATCGCAATCTCTGAGCCCATTTTCGAGGGCTAGTGAATTTAGCCCCCACAGAGTCAATATGGTTGGAGGACAAAGATAAAAATGGACCTGTTACATTCGACCTTCAAACTGTGCAGAGGAAATTGAAGTGGAAATGTGCAGTCAGATTAGAGAGCTGAGTAGGAATTACAAAATTGTTGTTCTGGGAGATTTTAATTATCCAGTTACTGATTGGGACAGAGAGGGAGTAAATGGTGAAAAGGGAGTGGAATTTCCAAAATGTGTACAGGACTCCTTCCTTAAATACTGGGATTATAAGGGCAGAGGCATTGCCAGATATGGTTATGAGTAATGAAATAGATCAGGTAGGCGACCTAGATGTGTGTGACCACCTTGGGAGTAGTGACCACAATATGATGATGTTTAACACCCAACCAGAAAGTTTGCAAAGTTGCAAGTTAAGTATATTCCATTAAAAAAGTAGGCAACTACTAGTAGGTTTAGGATGCCATGGATAAATAGATTAGAAAGCAATTGAAATTAAAGAAGAGGGCATTTGAGAATACAAGTATAATAAATGAAAAAATTTAAAGGAAGTAAAACATCTAAGAGGAGATAATTGTCAATTTTCAGATGATGATCAAAAAATGACAGGCATTTAATAAATATTTCAAAGAGGTCTTTGCTAAAGCGAAGAATATCAGGGATGAGGTGAATCCTGAAGTGGTTAAGAATGAGATAAACAATATTATGATAAATAAAAGGAAAATATTAAGTTAGGATAAAGGAAGACAAAGCGCCAGGGCCCGACAGGATACATCCCAGGATCCTAAGGGAGATGACTAAGAAAATTGCTGAGGCCCTAGAAATTATATTTCAGGATTTTATTGATTGGGGATGTGTCCCAGAGGACTGGGGAGTGGCCAACGTAGCTTAAAAAAGGGGGACAGAGGTAATCTGGGTAATTACAGGCCAGTTAGCTTATAAGTGGTAGGGAAAATTTTAGGCCTAGAAATTCGTTAGCTCCGAAAATGGTCGCGGGGGTCGCGATGCATTAGCAACCCACGCCCATACAGTGGACTGAAGGCAGCATGCAAACATCATGCTGCCTGCTGATTAGCATGATTGCGGTGTTCAGCCCAGTGCTGAACATATTGCTGAGTGGCTGAACGCTTAGCAGGGGGCCCAAGTTCGTGCGAGGCTAGCACCAAATAAAGCAAGCCTGCATTACTTAAAGGTAGTCTGTACCTCTTAAAGAAGAGGTGCATTCTGCCTGCAGATTATCATTGAAGTGGCTAGGAAAGAGAAAGGGAAAAATCTATTAATGTGGCACAACAGGGGAAGGAACGTGCACCATGGTCCTCCGATACAGCACTGGAGGTCTTGATGGAGGAGGTCAATTCTGTAAAGTCCGCGCCTCAATAATACACGGACTTCGGGAGAACAGTTTAACAGGTACTTTACTGAACAAGAGGCAGCTTGAAACTGAAACTACAGAAGCCTGCTAGGGCCTTTTATACAGGGGTGGTCACTGCCGGTACTGCAGTCTAAGACCAGTTATTCCCTTAAAGGTACATACACAACAATTCCTCCCCTTTTAGATAAACAGCACATAACATTCATTTAACAACTAAATAATAACTAATTACAATTACAATTTTCTCAGTAATATATACATCAACTGAAATAGTCATTTATAAGTTCAGTCTTTGAGGAGGCTTCCTGATCCGGACTGGATAGCGCCTTTCTCGAGTATCCTGTTCTGGCGGTGGAGTCAATTCTGGCTCATTGTCATTGGTTGGTTCGTCAGCTTCCAATACCCCTGCTTCTGAGGTAGACGCAATCTGTACTTCGGGCTCATTACCAGTTGCACGTGCGTGTGGTACAGGTTTGGCTTGTTCCTGTGACTCTAGAATCTGGTCAGCATGGCGTCTCACGATGCTCTCTCCAACGTCCACTGTGTACATTAGTGGTCCCTGCTGTGTACATATCATGCCTGGCTGCCATTTTTCTGTTCGGTAGTCGCGGGCCAAGACTGGTTGCCCTATCTTGAAGCTCCTGGTTGGCTTCTCATTTATGTGCTGGAACTTCTTATCCTCAACATCTCGTCTTATGTTTGGTTTGAGCAAATCCAAGCGACATCTTAGTTTTTGGTTGAAAAACAGTACGGCTGGAGTTTGGTTGGTTACTGCATGTGTCGCATTCCGGTAAGCAAACAGGAAGTTATCCACCTTGTGTTGCAGTGGTATGTCGTCATTATACATTGCCTTTATGGCCTTTTTAAAGGTCTGAACAAACCTCTCAGCCAATCCATTTGTGGCTGGATGATATGGGGCAGATGTGTAATGTTTCACCCCATTATTCCTCAGGAACCTCTGGAAATCCTCAGACACAAACTGTGGGCCATTGTCGGAACAGATCTGTTCTGGCAACCCATTCCTGGCGAAGATGGTCCTTAGGACTGCAATAGTTTTCTCCGTGGTGGTGGAAGACATTTTAATGACCTCTGGCCATTTCGAATGGGCGTCCACAGCGATTAGAAACATTGAGTCCATAAATGGACCAGCGAAATCAATGTGTACCCGTTGCCATGGAGATGAGGGCCACTCCCATGGATGTAGCGGGGCCTGTGGTGGAGCGTTTTGGACCTTCTGGCATCCTGTGCATCTCTTGGTCATATCCTCGATTTCTTTATCGATTCCTGGCCACCACACAAACGCCCTGGCTAGGCTCTTCATTTTTACCCCTCCCAGATGACCCTCGTGAAGCTCATTGAGAACTCTATCTCTCAACTTGGGTGGAATTACCACTCGGGATCCACACATCAAGGTTCCCCGGCACACTGACATGTGTTCCCTCTTTGGCAAGAATGCTGGCAACAGTGAGTCGCCATGTGCTGGCCATCCCTTCACCGTCAAATCATAGACTCGAGAGAGTGTCGGGTCATTTCGGGTTTCCTTCTCAATACTTGCGTTTGTAACAGGCAAACATTCGACTATGGTCGCATGGAATATCTCCACCGGGTCCACTGCAGGTGCTTCTTCCGCCGTAGGCAACGGTAGCCGCGACAGCCCATCAGCGTTTCTATGTTGTTTCGTACCCTTGTACTCTATGTCATACTGATGTGCCCCAAGAAAAAGTGACCATCTTTGCAGCCGTTGCGCCGTCATCACCGGAACGCCCTTCTTTGGGTTAAAAATTGAGACCGGGGTTGATGATCAGTCAGTAGGGTGAATTTCTGCCCGTGCAGATAGTAATTGAACTTCTTCACCCCCCACACCAGGCTGAGGGCCTCCCTGTCAATCTGGGCGTAGTTGCGCTCGGCTGAGGTTAGCGAGCGCGATGCAAAGGCTATTGGCCTCTCAGAACCGTCACGTAATTTGTGTGACAGCACCACTCCAATGCCGTAAGGTGACGCATCACATGCCAACCGAATCGGTAGTGTTGGGTTGTAGTGGGCCAGTACTTCTTTTGAAGTGATTTGGCATTTACATTCCTGAAAGGCACGCTTACACTCATCACTCCATTTCCATGTTACACCAGTTTGAAGGAGGGCATTCAGTGGGTGCAGAATTGTAGATAAATTTGGCAAGAACTTATGGTAGTAGTTCACCAACCCGAGGAACGACCTCAGTTGCGACACATTTTCTGGTGCTGGAGCCTTGACTACAGCCTCAATCTTGTCCGGCGACTTATGCAACCCTTCCTCATCAATCATGTGGCCACAATACGAGATTTATCTCCTGAAGAACTCGCATTTGGGACGGTTGGCTCGTAGCCCATATTCCTGCAATCTCGTGAGCACCTGTTCCAGGTTGGCTAGGTGTTCATTGTCATTTTCGCCCATAACCAGGATGTCGTCCAAATAACACTGGGTCCCCGGGATCCCTTGCAGGACTTGTTCCATTGCCCTCTGCCACATAGCCGGGACCGATGCTACCCCAAATACCAGTCGATTGTACTGGTAAAGGCCTTTGTGAGTGTTTATCGTGAGGTATTTCCTAGATTCTTCTTCCACTTCCATTTGTAGATATGCTTGAGCCAGGTCAATCTTTGTAAAACGTTTCCCTCCAGATAGTGAGGCGAAAATATCTTCTATCCGCGGAAGCAGATACTGTACTGTGTGCAGAACTGGGTTCACAGTCACCTTGAAGTCCCCACAGATGCAAACATTCCTTGGCTCCCCGGGCATGCTGCTCAATGCTTTCTTCATCACAGGAACGATGGGTGTGGCCCACTCGCTCCAGTCCACCATAGACAGCACCCCCGAATGCTCCAGACTCTCCAGTTCAGCTTCCACAGCTGGGTGTATCGCATATGGCACCGGTCTGGCCTTGAAAAATTTTGGGTTTGCATTATCCTCAATCTTTATGGTTGCCTTTACTCCTTTTAGAGTCCCAAGTCCTTGTTGGAACACCTCTTCCGCGTCAGATAGAATTTGTGACAGACGTCTAGGTGCGACATCATCATCTTTTTTGTCAGTCACAGTTAGTGCCAGAATGGAATGCCAATCCAATTGTAGTCTTT
Source organism: Somniosus microcephalus (assembly GCF_052327205.1). Classification (NCBI taxonomy): domain Eukaryota; kingdom Metazoa; phylum Chordata; class Chondrichthyes; order Squaliformes; family Somniosidae; genus Somniosus; species Somniosus microcephalus. The sequence continues at coordinate 163,473,158 of NC_140988.1, forward strand.
GGATCCATTCACGTCCCAATAATGGTGGTCCTCCATCTTGTAGTATATACATGTATAGTTTCTGTGTTTCCTTTCCGTTATATTCAACTGGCACCCTTATTTTTCCTCTGGGGTAGACCTTTTGCCCCATGTATGTCTTCAATACAATGGACGTGTCCTTTAAGGGTATGTGTGAGAATAGCCGCTCATAGTCTCGTCGATTCATGACAGTTAGGGCTGATCCTGTGTCCAATTCCATCTTCACTGGGGACCCTGCTATCATGAGGGTGACCCAAATGGTTCGGTGATCTTCTTTTGCGATCACGTTGTGTAACTTTAAACAACTTAGTTGCCTGCTCCCGGAGTCCTTATCACTCTCCTGATCTTCTGAACTACTATCTGTCAGTTTCTTTACTTTCCTGTACTGTTCCTTAGTAGTTCTTGTCGTGTTGGTCTTCTTTCCCGACCTGCAGACTCTTGCTATATGTCCCATTTTCCCGCATTGCCTGCATATTTTGTCTTTAAACCAGCAGTCCTTCTGCTCATGGGTTGTTCTGCCGCAGCGGTAGCACTTTTCGGCTCCATACGCCATTTCGTTAGCACTGTATTCTTGTGGCTTCTGTTGTATTTCCGCAGCTCCCCGTGCTGCTGCTTCGTAGGATACTGCCACGCTGAAAGCCTGTTCTAGCATCAGGTCCTTTTTTGAAAGTAGTCGTTTCTGGGTTCCTTCACTCTGGAGCCCGCAGACAAACTTATCCCGTAAGGTGTCTGCCAGTCCTGCTCCGAACTGGCAGTGCTTCGATAACTTGCGTAGTTCCGTAAGATAGTCAGCATTGCTCTCATCTTTGTGCTGGTTTCTTTTATGGAACTTGAATCTTTCTGCTATCAGCAGTGGTGTAGGGCTTAGATGTTCCTGTAAGATATGAACAATCTCCTCAAAACTTTTCTCCATTGGTTTAGCTGGGGTAATTAAATTCCGCAATAGGCCGTACGTACTCGCACCCATCACATTTAATAATACCGACGCCTTCTTTCCATCAGCCACCTCATTTGCCTTGCAGTACACTTCAATTCTTTCCACATATGTGGTCCAGTCTTCTACCTCGTTGTCGAAAGCAGTGATACTGCCACTTTTCGGCATCTTGGGCGATTTAAAATGGCGCCTCCCGCACTTTTGCTTCTTCCCCAATGGAATAAAATGGCGCCTCCCACGCTTTTGCTTCTTCCCCTTACTGCCACGCTGCTCCTAGCGTTCTACGGGGTAATGGCGGCGACCCACAGCTTCGGCGCGTCTCGCTTTCCTTCCCCCCGTTTAGTTTCTCTCCGCTGTCCTGTTCTCGAGCACCGACCGCGCCCAGTGCGCTCCACCCTCTCTCTCTTGTTTTCTTTTCCCGGCGACGCTGCACGGCCCGATTTGTAGAGCCGCTCGATCAAGCTTGAGCCCGCCGCAGTCCGGAAGGGTCAGCGCACTACCTGCTACCAGCACGATTCGCTGGAACCACAGTCTCTCCCGCAATTCTCCAAACACCGATGGATTCTTTGGGCGGTTGCCCTCGGTCGACGCCCGTTGCTCAGACTACGACCTTCCAGGACCTTCCTTTCAGGCGAGATCCCCGTGAGATGATTCCACACTGCAGGTGAGTTCGAATTTACTCGTCGCCACTATAAAGTCCGCGCCTCAATAATACACAGACTTCGGGAGAACAGTTTAACAGGTACTTTACTGAACAAGAGGCAGCCTGAATCTGAAACTAGAGAAACCTGCTAGGGCCTTTTATACAGGGGTGGTCACTGCCGGTACTGCAGTCTAAGACCATTTATTCCCTTAAAGGTACATACACAACAAATTCGAGGAGAGTCCTCTATCCACAGAGGGCCAGGAGGCTTCCAGGCAACAAACAAAAGTGCAATGGGTGCAGAAAGCCAAAGTGGTAAATGCCAGCAGTGTTGCCCCGAGGACCTGGACTCAGTGCAGGAAGAAGTTCAATGACTTCACACAAGTGGTCAAGGTGAGTGAATGCATCTTCAAATGCCATATCCCACCAACTGCACCACTAGCCTCACACACTGCTCAATGTGCCACACCCCATCTGTAAGGGGTGGTATGTGTGGTCAGCTTTGCCTCTGACTCCTGAGCGGTTGGAATCGCTCCCACTCCCTTGGTTCTAGACCTTGGACTTATTTAGGGGTTGTAATGAAATTGCAACAGACAACTGAGTTGCTGAAAAGAACTTGGATTTTATTTGAGACAAGAAAATATACACAACACAATAATCTTATCACTCTAAAAGGGGGAACATTTCGGAATATACGAGGGAGAATAACAATAGACAGAATACTTCACCCCTCCCAATCCCACTACACTAACTAAGTTGGACACCAGATTACCAAGAAAAATGCTCACCAAACGAATTTCTTGACAGTTGTAGAGGTTCGCAATTTCAGGGTTCTCTAGGTGTGGCGGTTGGGGCCTGCCGTACCCCGGACGCGGCAGAAGACTTCACCTGCGTTGCTTTTTCAGTCTTCGCATGTCCGCTGATGCGGTCGGGTGCGTATTGGATCTATCAGGTAAGTACCCAATTTCCTTTGGTCAGAAATAGAGTTTGGAGTCTTTTCATCAAATCTTACCCAGGGGTAAGTCAGAATAGTTTGTAGAGTGGAAACAAACTTGCGAGTCTTCGGTTTCTTCCAGGTTGGTTTCTTGTTGGTCGCGATGGCCCAATATTACCTAGTTGTTGGTAATATTGTCAGTTGTTTGTTTCTTGAGGTCCTTGGTTGCTGCAATTCCTCTCTCCTTTCCTTCCGTTCTCCTTCTGTTGTCCTTCCATCGATGGATTGTCGTTTCTCCGATTGTCCGACTGTTGAATTCCGAATGACTGCTCCTTCAATTGACTGTCCTAATTGAAAAAGCAGGCCCCAATTATACCACTTGAGGCCTTGCTTATCTGCCTGCCAAATCTTCTCTGGCCCATTGTCAATTTTGGTGGGCTCATTAACATTAATAGTTTTTTTAATTCTTTAACGGGTTTCGAGCTGGTCCCATCTATCTTAATTGATTTGAGTTGGTGTAAACTAGGTTTGGGATGGTCCATCGAAACCTAAATTGGCTTTAAATGACTGTTGAATCTTTGGTCCGATTAGTAAGTTTTGTCTTCTCCTGCTGGGGTCAGGGTCCCTTTTGGTGGTCAGTGACATGTACTGCATTATGCATACTCTTGATGGCTCTGTAATTTTGGCGGGAACTGCTCTTCCGTAGGCCTATTGTCATTATGTAAACATGACTGAGATGGTCCAGAACATTCCCAGATAGTTTGGTCTATGCCAATACCCAAACTGTTTGCTTTACAGAGGCCCATCCCAACCCCTTTGTCGCAGCCTTCCACAGGCCTGGGCATGCCCTTTTAAAATAACCAAAATCCTGGGGTTTTGACTTTAAGCCCCTTTTTGGCCCAACATTTTTTCTATACAGTCCAAAAATCTCTTCTTTGGGGTAATCTTCTTGGTTTGGGGATCTGCAGAATTTTGCGAACCTTGCATGCCTTCTGTGATACTTTATCCACTATAGTATCATCCTAGTTGAGCAAAATGTCTGATCTCTGGGAGCCAACCTTCCCCAATAGTCCACTGTGGCTCTCCAGGAGTTGTCCGGTTTTCTAACCAGCCACAGTGGAGAGTTTACATGGGTGGCTATCAGTTTCAACATCCCGTTTGACCAGAGAGGTCATTACTGTTTCCATGTCTGCCTCCGCCTCTTTGGGGAAATTATCGTGCTTTTGTGGTCGGGTCATGGGGTCCCCGTCTACACTAACTTTGACCCCGTTCACCCTCCCACAATCGTGCTAATGAGTGGCAAATGTGCTTGCACAAATGCCTGGTATTCCACTGGAGTGTGACTGACCATTTGTTCGAGGTCGTAACCCTTCTTTGGTTTTAGGGTACACAAGGTCCCCTTGCCCTGTTTCTCTGGGATAACTGCTACCTCGTTTTCTTTGCCGGTGCATGCTCCCCACAGACAGTGGTTCCTAAGATCCACTGGAATCCTGTGGCCTATGATAAAATCAGCCCCCAGGATCCCTTTCCCTTCCTGCTCCCATTTCATTAAAACACAAGTCCACTTGGTGTGGAGTGCTCCTAAATGAATGGACAGCGGGATGGAGAACGAGCCAGCCTGCTCATTACCTGTAAACCCCACTAAGCTGTACCAGACCCCATTAGACAGAGGTGAGGCGGCAGTGTTATCTGAATAGACTATGGTGCTCGATGCTCCCGTGTCCAGCCGATAGGTCCCTTTCACCTTTTCCACCTCCATCTTAAGAAGCGGCTTCTTCCATACATCATACTCAAGGGGACACAGATAGACAGGCTGTGCTGGCTCTAGTCATAAGTCTGTGTTAAGTGGGGCAGATGGAGTTAAAGCACCCGTGGCTGTGGCGACCTTCCCTGGGCCAGCCATCAAAACTCGAAGTGCAGCTACTAATGAATCAACCGTGGGGGGAGAGGTCGGTGTTTCTGTCTTTGGGGCAGGAGCTGGGGAGTTTTTCCCGATACTATCCTTCCAAGGATTTTTACAGTCCCTTCTCCAGTGCCCACTTTTCCCGCACCCGAAGCAGTTACGCCTCGTATCGGGAGGGTTACCCCCTTCCTGGTGCCATCCTTTCTTACTTTGGCTTGGTTTTAATTTGTGAACCTTTCCTTTTGTTTGTGGTTCTTCTGCCCCTCTAGCGATGCGGTAGGCCAGGGTCAGTTGTCTGACCACTGTCTCCTCGGTGACTTGGGGCCCCTTTGAGTCAAACCACAGCTCGGCCTTGGCCCTGATCCGTGGCAAGCTGTTTGCCACCAGACTCCGAAGCCAGTGGGCCAGCTCGTCCTCGTTCAAGTTAGTCCGGTCGAGATCCCTGTTAGATCCGTGTATCTTGATGTTGTATTTCCTTCAATAATGAGACAAGAGACTGCAGGGAACAATCAACAGGTGTTCACTGGATGAGGGTTACTCTAAAAACTAACTGTACAGATCCCTACTCAGGGTTTATATACAGGTGTGGTCACTGCCGGTGCTACAGTATACAGGAGCTGTAAAAAGTAGTTCTCCCATTAAAGGTACATACACTACAATTCCTCCCCTTTTAGATTAACAGTGCCATAACATTCATTTAACAATTAAATATCAACTAATTACAATTAACACTTTTAACATGCAACATTAACTGAAAATAGTCTATTTATAAATTCAGTCTTTGGGGAGGCTTCCTGATCCTTTCTGGATAGCGCCTTTCCTGAGTGTCTTGCTCTTGGTGCGGAGGCGATTCTGGCCCCCTATCGTTGGTTGTTTCATCAGCTTCCGATACTACTGTTTCTGGGGTAGATGTTACCGATATGTCGGGTTCATCACCAGGTACGTATGGGCGAGACATGGGGTTGACTCGTTCCTGTGACTCTAGGATCTGGTCAACATGGCATCTCACAATGTTCTCCCCAACATCCACTGTGTACATTAGTGGCCCCTGCCATGTGCATATCATTCCTGGTTGCCATTTCTCTGTTCGGTAGTTGCGGGCCAAGATTGGTTGCCCGACATTGAAGCTCCTTGTCGGCTTCTCATTGATGTGCTGGAATTGCTTATTCTCAACATCTCTTCGTACATTTGGTCTGAGCAAATCCATACGAGATCTCAACCTTCGGTTAAAGAACATCATGGTCGGGGTCTGGTTGGTGACTGCATGTGTCGCATTTCTGTAGGCTAACAGGAAATTGTCCACCTTATGCTGCAGTTGAATGTCGTCATCACACATGGCCCTTACTGCTTTCTTAAAGGTTTGTACGAACCTCTCAGCCAATCCATTTGTGGCTGGATGATACGGGGCGGATGTGTAATGCTTTACCCCATTCCTCTTCATAAATCTTCGAAACTCCTCGGACACAAACTGTGGTCCGTTATCAGAGCAAATCTGCTCTGGCAAGACGTTCCTGGCAAATATGGTCTGTAGGACTGCAATAGATTTCTCCATGGTGGTGGAGGACATTTTGATCACCTCAGGTCATTTCGAGTGCGCATCCACGGCTATTACAAACATTGAGTCCATGAATGGACCAGCAAAATCAATATGCACCCGTTGCCATGGAGATGAGGGCCACTCCCATGGGTGTAGAGGGGCATGTGGTGGTGCATTTTGGACTTTCAGGCATCCTGAGCAGCTCTTTGTCAGGTCCTCGATTTGCTGATCGATCCCCGGCCACCACACTTAAGCCCTAGCAAGGGTTTTCATTTTCACCCCTCCCAGATGGCCTTCGTGAAGCTCATTGAGCACTCTCTCCCTTAACTTGGGTGGAATTACCACTCGGAATCCACACATCAAGGTCCCCTGGCATAGTGACAGCTGTTCTCTTCTGGATGAGAATGCTGGCAACAGTGAGTCACCATGTGTTGGCCATCCCTTCACCGTCAAGTCATATACCCGAGACAGTGTCGGGTCATTTCGGGTCTCCTTCTCTATATCAGCGTTAATTACAGACAAGCGTTCAATTATAGTCGAATGAAATATTTTGACAGGGTCCACTGCTGGCGCTTCCTCCGCAGTAGGCAGTGGCAGGCGTGCTAGCCCATCAGCGTTTCCATGCTGTTTCGTGCCCTTATACTCGATTTCATATTGGTTCGACCCGAGAAAAACGGACCATCTTTGCAGCCGTTGCGCAGTCATCACCGGAACGCCCTTCTTTGGATTAAAGATGGAGACAAGTGGTTGGTGGTCAGTCAGCAAGGTGAACTTCTGCCCATGCAGATAGTGGTTGAACTTTTTCACTCCCCACACTAGGCTGAGGGCCTCCCTGTCAATCTGGGCGTAGTTACGCTCGGCTGAGGTTAGTGATCGTGACGCAAAGGCTATTGGCCTCTCTGAGCCGTCCGAGAATTTGTGCAACAGCACCGCTCCAATGCCATAGGGTGATGCATCACACGCTAACCGAATTGGTAGTGCTGGGTTGAAATGAGCCAACACCTCTTTTGATGTGTTCAATTCTTTGCTCTTCTGGAAAGCTCATTTACATTCGTCATTCCACTTCCATGGTACCCCCGTTTGCAGTAGGGTGTTCAGTGGGTGTAGTACGGTAGACAAATTTGGCAAGAACTTATGGTAGTAGTTCACCAGCCTGAGGAACAACCTCAGTTGTGCTGGAGCCTTGACTACTGCCTCAATCTTTTCAGGGGCTTATGTAACCCCTCTTCATCAATAACGTGGCCACAATACGAGATCTGCTTCTGGAAAAACTTGCATTTGTGGCGATTAGCTCGGAGCCCATATTCCTTCAATCTAGTGAGCCCTTGCTCCAGGTTGGTGAGGTGATCACTGTCATTTTCGTCCGTGACCAGGATGTCATCCAAATAACACTGGGTCCCTGGAATCCCTTGCAGGACTTGATCCATTGCTCTTTGCCAAATAGCCAGAGCTGATGCTACCCCGAACACCAGCCGGTTGTATTTGTAGAGACCTTTATGAGTGTTGATCGTGAGGTACTGTTTCGAGGCTTCTTCTACCTCCATTTGCAGGTACGCCTGGGCCAGATCAATCTTAGTGAAGCGTTTCCCTCCAGATAGCGAGGCGAAAATATCTTCAATCCGTGGAAGCGGATATTGTACCGTGTGAAGGACTGGGTTCACTGTCACCTTAAAGTCCCCACAGATGCGAACCTTCTTTGGTTCCCCAGGCGTATTACTCAATGCCCTCTTCATTACAGGAACGATGGGTGTAGCCCACTCGCTCCAGTCCACTTTGGACAGTACTCCTGAACGTTCCAAACCTTCCAGCTCTGCTTCGATGGCTGGGCGGATCGCATAAGGCACTGGTCTGGCCTTAAAAAACTTTGGGCTTGCATTTTCCTCTATTTTGTTCATCGCTGTTATGCCTTTTAGTGTTCCGAGTTCCTCCTGGAACACTTCTTGTGCGTCAGTTAGCATTTTTAACAGTCGGCCAGGTGCGACGTCGTCATCCTTTTTGGCATCTACAGCCAGTGCTTGTATGGAATGCCAATCCAGCTGTATCTTCCGGATCCATTCACGTCCTAGTAGTGGTGGTCCTCCCTCTGGCAATACATATAGTTCCATTTTTGGTGTTTCCTTGCCGTTATATATAACGTTCACCCTTATTTTTCCTTTGGGGTAGACTTTTTGCCCCATGCACGTCTTCAAGACGATCTCTGTATCTCTCAAGGGTATATGTGAGAATAGCCGCTTGTAGTCACTTCGGTTTATGACTGTTAGGGCTGATCCTGTGTCCAATTCCATTTTCACTTGGACTCCGGCTATCTTGAGCGTGACCCAGATAGTTTGGTGATCATCCGTTTTGATCACATTATGTAGTTTCAGACAACCCAGCACCTTGCTTCCAGAGTCTGTATCCCTTTTCTGTTCGTCTGAACTACTCTCCGTCACCTTATGTACCTTCTTGTACTTCTCCTGTGGAGATTTCTTGCTGCTGGTTTTCTTTTCTGACCTGCAGACTCTTGCTATGTGTCCTACTTTTCCACACTGTCTGCACACTTGGTCCTTGAACCAGCAATCCTTATGGTCGTGTGTTGTTCTGCTGCAGCGATAGTACTTCACTGTTCCGTATGACATTTCATTTGTGCCATATTCTTGCGGTCTCCGTTGTATCTCTGCCACGCCCTGTGCTGCTGCTTCATGTGATACTGCCATGCTGAAAGCCTTGTCCAGCGTAAGATCCTTTTCTGACAGAAGCCGTTTCTGGGTTCCTTCACTTTGAAGCCCACACACGAACTTGTCCCTTAAAGTATCTGCTAGTCCCGTTCCAAACTGGCAGTGTTTCGATAGCTTGCGCAGTTCCGTTAAATACTCAGCATTACTTTCATCTTTATGCTGGTTCCTTTTGTGAAACTTAAATCTTTCTGCTATCAGCAGCGGTGTGAGGTTTAAGTGGTCCTGTAGGATTGACACTATGTTTTCAAAATTCTTTTCCGCTGGTTTCTCTGGGGTTACTAGGTTTTGCGGTAAGCCATATGTTTTTGCACCCATTGAATTCAACAATACCAGCGCTTTCTTGTCATCTGGCACTTCATTCGCCTTGCAGTACGCTTCAATGCGTTCAACATATGTCGTCGAATCTTCGACTTCGGCATTTTTGGGTGTGGTTAGACTGGCTCAAAATGGCATCTCCCGCGCTCTCCCTTCTTCTCCGCTGCGGCTCAAAATGGCGTCTCCCGCGCTCTCCCTTCTTCTCCGCTGCGGCTCAAAATGGCGTCTCCCACGCTGTCCCTTCTTAATGGCATCTCCCGCGCTCTCCCTTCTTCTCTGCTGCGGCTCGGCCCTTGAACACCGGCTGCGCTCTGCGCGTTTTCCTGCGTGCCTCTCTCTCTCGTTGCCGCTGCTCGGCCCTTGAACACCGGCTGCGCCCTGTGCGCCCTACCCTCTCTCTTCTCCCGTCGACGTTGCTCGGCCTTTTCTGTGCCATCGGTCGGCTCTAGCCACCGCTGTCAGGGAAGGGTCTGCGCCGTACCTCTTGCCAGCCCGTTTAGCTGGACCACCGTGACTGCAGAACCAAGCCCAGCTCTCAACAGCCTCCCCTGCGATGCTCAAATCTCCGCTTAATGGTCGACGCCCGTGCTTCTGGACTCGGCCTTCTTCTTTCACTGTTCTCCAGGAGCGAATCCCTGGGAGGTGATGCAGAGTTGCAGGTAGGTTTGAATCGTCTCGTCGCCACTGTTAGATTTGTGTATCTTGATGTTGTATTTCCTTCAATAATGAGACAAGAGACTGCAGGAAACAATCAACAGGTGTTTACTGGATGAGGGTTACACTAAAAACTAACTGTACAGATCCCTACTCAGGGTTTATATACAGGTGTGGTCACTGCCGGTACTACAGCATACAGGAGCTGTAAAAAGTAGTTCTCCCCTTAAAGGTACATACACTACAATCCCCATTACAGGCACTCTTGTACACAGGCCACAGCCTGTCTGCGAAAGCCTGTGGGGTCTCCCCTGCTAACTTTGTAGTCTTCTCCATCCAGGAGAACGGACTACCATCGTTCATCCCCATCGCCTCCAGAACTTGCTCCCAGATGGCAGCGTACCCGCCTTGTCCCTTCTTGCTCTCAGCAGAGAGGGACTGGTACAGCTTGCCATCCAAAGAGAATAGAAGCATTTTGGCCATCTCAGAGTCATCGCACTCGTTGATGCCTGCTGCTTGTTCCCCTTCCATGAAGTGGACTGAGGGGTCTCCCTTGTAGGTGAGTTTGTTCAGGTGGCTTACCATAGCCCTAAGCTGCTGGGTACCGTGGGGAATCACAAATTGGCTTTCAAGGGGCACCTGGCCCCCACTACCGCCGGGCGGGCCAAACCTTTGCTGCCGGGCCGGGCACATCGGCCCCGGCTCCGAACTTTCCTGCATTGGCTTGCCCCCTTCTCCCTGCTGCCAAACCGAGTCAAAACCCAGCACCACAGGTGGTGGTGGTGTGCACTCCTCCCTGCCCTCCCTACAGACTGCTTGTCCCTCCTGCTGCCCAACCGGGTCGTTCCCCGGTGCCACAGATGACGTCTGAACAGTTTCTCCTTCTAATTCCAGGTCCACCCGGGCCGCACCCGAGCTCACTAGGCATACCATGCCTTTTGCCCTGGACAGAGCAAATTTTAAACTGTCGATCTGCTTTTGGCTGGGGCCGTGATCTCCCGCTTCGAAATCCCGACTGCTTGCTATTTTATAAGCTGCCTGTATGTCTCTTAACCTCTCCTCCTGTTCTTTTATTTGCCTGGTAAGGCGAGCGTTCTCCTCTCTTAACACTAACTCGTTGCTTTTAGCCTCAGTGACTTGACACCGAAAATACTCATGTCTGTTCCTGTGTTTCTCCGCTATCTGTAACTTCTCCTGACTTTGGGCCTGTAATTCCTGCAGTAATTCCTCCCCTGCTACAGCTCTTGCTTGAGACAGTTTGGCTGCCTCCCGCAGCTCTTCTGTTAACATCTTAATGTGCTGATCTAAAAGCTGGATCTGTCGCAGGGCACAGACCAACCAGATGGCCTTTTCCACCGACTTCTTATGATCCTTGCTCTCAGCCCATTTGCCTGCAGCGTCCATGGGATGCACAGCGTGCAACAGACTGGTCACCTATTTCTTGGTGATATTCACCATCTCAAACACATAAGAGGAAATCCTCTCTCCCATCTTCATTCTGTCCTCAAAAACAGTGTCAACTGCATTGCATCGCTTTTGCCAAGGTCCTGCCGCAGTCGCCATTTCTGTAAGATGTGGTGTGTGTGGTCAACTTTGCCTCTGACTCCTGAGCAGTTCGAATTGCTCCCATTCCCTTGGTTCTAGACCTTGGACTTATTTGGGGGTTGTAATGAAATTGCAACAGACAACTGAGTTGGTGAAAAGAACTTGGATTTTATTTGAGACAAGAAAATATACACAACACAATAAATCTTATCACTCTAAAAGGGGGAACACTTCAGAATATACGAGGGAGAATAACAATAGACAGAATACTTCACCCCTCCCAATCCCACTACACTAACTAAGTTGGACTCCAGAGGACCAGGAAAAATGCTCACCAAACGATTTTCTTGACAGCTGTAGAGGTTCGCGATTTCGGGGTTCTCTAGGTGTGGTGGTTGGGGCCTGCCGTACCCCGGATGCAATAGAAGACTTCACCTGCGTTGCTTTTTCAGTCTTCGCATGTCCGCTGATGCGGTCAGGTGCGTATTGGATCTATCGGGTAAGTACCCAATTTCCTTTGGTCAGAAATAGAGTTTGGAGTCTTTTCATCAAATCTTACCCAGGGGTAAGTCAGAATAGTTTGTAGAGTGGAAACAAACTTGCGAGCCTTCGGTTTCTTCCAGGTTGGTTTCTTGTTGGTCGCGATGGCCCAATATTACCTAATTGTTGGTAATATTGTCGGTTGATTGTTTCTTGGGGCCCTTGGTTGCCGCGATTCCTCTCTCCTTTCCTTTCATTCTCCTTCTGTTGTCCTTCCGTCGATGGATTGTCGTTTCTCCGATTGTCCGACTGTTGAATTCCGAATGACTGCTCCTTCAATTGACTGTCCTAATTGAAAAAGCAGGCCCCAATTATACCACTTGAGGCCTTGCTTATCTGCCCACCAAATCTTCTCTGGCCCATTGTCAATTTTGGCGGGCTTGTTAACATTAATAGTTTTTTTAATTCTTTAACGGGTTTCGAGCTGGTCCCATCTATCTTAATTGATTTGAGTTGGTGTAAACTAGGTTCGGGATGGTCCATCGAAACCTAAATTGGCTTTAAATGACTGTTAAATCTTTGGTCCGATTAGTAAGTTTTGTCTTCTCCTGCTGGGGTCAGGGTCCCTTTTGGTGGTCAGTGGCATGTACTGCATTATGCATACTCTTGATGGCTCTGTAATTTTGGCGGGAACTGCTCTTCCGTAGGCCTATTGTCATTATGTAAACATGACTGAGATGGTCCAGAACATTCCCAGACAGTTTGGCCTATGCCAATACCCAAACTGCTTGTTTTACAGGGGCCCATCCCAACCCCTTTGTCACAGCCTTCCACAGGCCTGGACATGCCCTTTTGAAACAACCAAAATCCTGGGGTTTTGACTTTAAGTCCCTTTTTGGCCCAACATTTTTTTTAAACAGTCCAAAAATCTCTTCTTTGGGGTAATCTGCTTGGTTTGGGTATCTGCAGAATTTTGCGAACCTTACACATCACTCACCTACAAACAATCTCTACCAACCACAATTCATACATCACATTCATAGCTTCACCTCACCCTCACACACTTGCCACTGTTGCAAGACTCACACCCACATCTCACATCCCACAGATATTCAGTAACAGAGGGAAGGTAATGGCCCTGAAATTAGGATCGGGGGCTTGCCGCGCGTGCAAGCCCCCGATCTGCACTCACCCTGCGCGCCGACATCTGAAGCCCGGGCCTGCTTGCATTTCCTGTCACAGGCCCGGTTCAGCTGTCAGTGCGATGTGTTTACCTGATCCAGTGGCGTAGTTAGTGCGATGTGCCGGCTGGGATCAGGTGAGCACTGTGCAGCCAATCAGGGGAGGGGAAACTCATTCATGAGTTTGACAGTAAGAACTGTCAAACCCTTGAAAAGTATGGGCTGCCAAAACATTACTTTAACTATAAATAAAATTTAAAAAAACATCCCACTGATTTTAATAACTATAAATAAGTTTTTAAAAAATGTTTTAAACAATTAATCCATTTTTTGAAAAAAATAATTTTTTTAAAAATAGGGTCTAAAACTAAACTTACCATCCTGTAAATTCTTTAAAAATAACAAACCTGTGGAAAAAAAATGTCTACATTGTACTAAAAGCCCACTTACCTGAAAAACGAAATACTTACGTCTTGTTTTTCCACGCGTAAAGACCGGAGGCCTTTACACGCGCGCAACTCTGAAAAAAAAAAGGAATTTTACTGCGCACGCGCTGCCTGTGCAGTCGCACGCGTTCTGCCTCTGAAGCCCTTCGTTCAGAGGACAGGAAATGCCGGTTTTCCCCGCATGCGCTGTGCATGCTGAAAACCGGCATTTCCTCTGGCCAGACGCGTGAGTCCCCCGACCGTACTCACGCGTTTGGAACGGAATTACTGGGCCATAGTGTGGGATTGGTGTTGAATGGCGAATTGGGGTTGCTTTTACTGGTATCACAGTCAGATGAGTTGGTCATGGACAACTCGGCCAGAAAGGAGCTACAAAGGTTGCCTCCTCCCTTCTGCCTCCTCCTCTTCCTTGCCATATAGCTGGTGGTGAGGACTGTGCCCTCATGATTGCACGTTTGTGCAGCATGCAGCAGACCACCACGAATCTTGACACCCACTCTGCTGAGTACTGCAGGGCTCCTCCAGAGCGGTCCAGGCAGTGGAACCATTGCTGCAGCATGCCAGTGCTCTGCTCGAGGATATTTTGTATCGCAGCATGGCTTTCATTTTATGCATGCTGCCCATGTATGCGTGGGTCGTGCACCGGGGCCATGAGCCATGTTATTAAAGGATAGCCCTTGTTAGCCAGTAGCCACCCTCTGGAGTTTGCCATGGTGGCTCAAATGCAGATGGCACTGTGGGCTACTGCAGAATGAAGGCATTATAACAGCGGCCAGGATACCGGGCATTCACCTGCATGATTCACTGAGTATGGTTGCACACCAGCAGGCCGTTGAGGGAGTGGAATCCCTACATGCAGCGCCGCAAAAGCAACATGAGTGCAGTCAATGGCACCCTGCACCATGGGGAAGCCTGCAATCCTAGCGAATCCATATGATAGCTCCGCCTGCTGCTCACTGGCCAGAGAGAATTAAATATATTCAGCTCTCTTTGAATACAGAGCCTCAGTTACCTCCCTTATGCAACAGTGGATGGCAAACTGGGATATGTTGCGAATACCTCCTGCTCCAGCCTGGAAGGAGCCCGAAACATAAAAGTTCATGGCTAGCATCACCTTCACAGCCATTGGCAATGTGGTGCTCGCCCTTCAGTTATGGCTGTAGCAGGTAGCAGATTTCAGTGGGGACATCCCCACAGACGTCTGACACGCTGTTCCTCACTGAGCTTCAGGTAATATTGCTCTCTGAAAACACTCGGCGGATATGGCCTCCTGCTGAGAGCCCTTCCACTCCTCCTTCTCCCTCTTCCAGCAGCTTGTCCTGCTCTGTGTCACCTCTGCTCATTCTGCCTGTCATGCTGTAGGCCAATTAGGATGCCTACTACTGCACCGTGTCTGATAGCAGTGGTCTGTGCAGAATCCTTGAAGTCGGTCTGTGCAGAATCCTTGAAGTCAGAACAAAGTCCTTCAGCACCTGCCACACCACTCCCTTTAGACTTTAGCAACTATAAAGAACTCTGGAAACCACCAAATACTTCTACAAACACAGCAACAGCCAATAGAAATCAATCAGCAACTAACCTGTAAATCAATTGACCTACACTCCCATGAATATGTGACCAAAAGAACTAAAAAGATTAAAATTACTTTTCCAGCAGTAGGAGAGTCCACGCCAACATCTGTATCACCCAGTTTATCTTCAAAACCCCTAGCTACCAACCTCGCTTTAGCCTTGTAAGTCCCACTTGCAAGGACTTTTTCAGTACAAACCCATCTATGCGACAAAGCTGGTTGACCCTTATCTGGTACCTCAGAATTGACTCGAAGTTCTTTCCAACTATCAAACTCCTTTTGTTTTGCCTCTCTTACTCGTTTATCCCCAAGTTCAGCCACCAGAACTTTGCAATCATGAGGACTTCTACTTCTAGTTCTGTTACGTGCCTGTTCTGTGGTCTTTGTTTCTTTGTCTGATCTATTTAAACTATGGCCTCTACATCCACTTCTACATCTGTAGGGACTACTACTGTGAGATCTCCCTCCTGCGAGATCTCCGTCTTGCACTATCAGAGTCGCTTTCTCTAGTAATTGACAGTTTTCTGACGTGAGAGTCACTTCTGCACTCCCTATCACTACTTGTACTGCGCTTTCTTACTTTCCACTCTTTCACCCCATTTTGCCAGTACATGGACCTTGCTTTTTGGCCATCATCCTGAACATTCAACCAAAATTTAAACCTACCAGCAGCTTTCCCTGCACCTCACAAAATTGCTGCATCTCTCCATTCATAAATTCTTTCTGGAACATATGTCACCCATGCACACACTCTGGGCAACTGCTCTGTGGATGTGATAACTCTGTCATGTACATCATGATCACTCACATTACCACTGACCAGCCCTTGATCCACCTCATTCTGTTCCTCAGGACCCTCATCAAAAAAATCATGAACATTTGAAGTACAATGTGCCTCGTTTACTTCGATCAACTTCTCATGAGGAATGAACCTTAAGTTTGATTGCCATGTTTGACAAGCACTGTCTTCCCATCATGACCTATTACCTTACCAAGGCCTTTCCATTCCCTATGACCCTCTCTTTTATAGTATACCAAACCTCCTGAATTGAACTTTGTCTCAGATGGTCTAATATGATGCCTCAGTGCTCTAGGAATCTTCTGTTACCTCAGCCTTGATAAAAGCCCGCCTCCCTGCATGCAAGGCATTTAAATGCTCAGAAAAAATGGCACTAATTGCAGTACCTTCTAAAACAGGAGGATTATCACAAAGAACAGAATGTAATTTGGGTTTGCACCCATAGACTTGTTGGTAAAGATTATATCCTCCCACCATCTGGAGAATTTTTTGCGTGAACTGACCATGCTAGGGCAGTTGACAATTTACACTCTGGTCGATCAGCCAAAATTTTACACACCATGTCATCAATCACAAGGACCATTGCTAAAATGGCTCTCAGCTGCTGTATCCATGACAATGATATTCATATTTTCACACATATCTCTGAACTAGCAAATTCACCTTCATTATCAGTCAAAACCTTTGCTGGTGTCCAAGTCCAGTACCTATCCATTTTTCTATAATAACCTTCTTCTTCTTACTATATATTCGTGTAGAAGTACTAAATCTCGTAGCCAGGTCAATAAAATGCAAGATGAAACATTTCTGTCTTTGTCCTATACGTTTAGATCCATGGCAACTACTTTATTAAAGTCACGTGCCAATGGAATACTTACAATAAGATATGGGACCATCCTTCTATACTTCTTACAAATTTCACAGTTCTCACTAATCTCTTCTATTATCCTCGTATACTCCCCATCAACTACACCTGCATATTTTAGCAGGAGTTTTAAAAGTTGACAAGTAGGGTATGGAAAATTGTCTATGTAACTTTAAGACAATTTTTTTTCTCTTTTATCCTTATCACCTGATGCCATTAATACTTGCCTAACACTCTGATGAGAAACATCAGGTTTGGTTAACGGGATACAATAACGTCCTGACTGAGTAAACTGTAGATCAGCTGATTTTCCAAAAATAATTGCCTTATCATGTTCCATGTCAAGTTTCATTTTTGCCTTTTTCATGGAAGGTTTACTCAAAAGGTATCTCACTACAGACTATGTCTGCACTTAAAATGGCTTACTCCAGCTACCTTACATGGAATTACCACTCTCTTGAGTGACCTCAAGCTGTTGTCATCTCCAAACCTAAAGCATGTAGAACTTGTTTATTCTTTCACCTTGCGTTGATCATCACTACTTGGGTGAATCAAGATAACATTTTAACTAATCTACCCCGAATACCGTTGAAGTACGTGCACTAATACCACACAATTAAAGGAGTCCGCGACTAATAGAAACATAGAAACATAGAAACATAGAAGATAGGAGCAGGAGTAGGCCATTCAACCCCTCGAGCCTGCTCCGCCATTTAATGAGATCATTGCTGATCATCCAAATTCAGTACCCTGTCCCTGCTTTCTCCCCTTGATCCCTTTAACCTTAAGAAATATATCTAACCCCTTCTTGAATATGACACTGACTACATGGAAGCTGCCAGCATACACTAGACATATGCCCGGGAAATGTAAAGGCGGTCTTTTCTGGACCTTCCTCCTCCAGACTTTGTGCTGGAGTCCAGATGGAGATTTTGCCAGATGTCCACCAAGTCAAAGGACCCAACCAGGTCCTTCAACTTCCCCATCACTGCCATGCTGTGCGGGGCACCAGAGAGATCCCTCGCCTTGATGGTGCAAGTGAAATCCCTCCTGAGGATAATGCACTCGCTGGCATTGTTGGAGCCTAAAAGAGCAGACACTTCTTCACATCCCCCAGGCGAACAGTGAGTTGGAGCAAAGCTGCCTAGCACAGGCTCCTTGACCCTCAAGATCTCTGGCTGAAAATGTGGGGCCAGCAAGATAGCCACCCCGCAAGAAGTGGTAGCGAGGTGGCTCATGCAGACCCCTCCTTACCATTCCAGGAGCCACGTAGCCTCGTCTCCCGGAACGGAACGGTGTGGGTTCCCTGCAGGAAGCACACCGCATACTTCCCTTCCTTAAGGAGAAAGAAGTTAATAAATCTGTGGCGCGTCTCTCTGCTGCCATTGATTTTGAGGCTGGCTATGGTTATCTTCATGATCAAGAGCATAATGCAACCTTTATTTAACCTACTGTGGGGAGGGAGCAGACTCTCTCGTTACCCTCTACTCCCTCAGCAGCCCAGTGAGGAACGTATTGAGCATACGCAGTTCATGGTGGCTCACATCCTTACCCATGCTCAGTGTCTTAGCAGCGGAGCAGACGGACCTGATGAGCAGCACCAGCTCTGACCATCTGTCGAGAGCCAGCTGCACTTTATTGCAACGATGCAGGCAACCAACCAGAAATTCCTGGAGCTCCTGAAAGAGGATGAGGGGAGACTCAGTAGGGGGCACGACACATCCACCGCCTCACTGTTGATGGACTCCAAATCATCCCCAGTGCCCTGCTCCAGGGAGGTCATCGCCAGCAGCCGACCCACGCACCACATAGGGTGCTGTGAACAGCTTGGCCACGCCAGTCGGTCCCACCTTTGTCAGGATTCCACTCTCAGGATCAATGGCAGAGGATTCCTCCCTGAGCTCCTCTGGGGGGCTTGGGTCGAAGGGCTTCAGGTTGTATGGCAAAACCAGGGAAAAAACCATCCCAAGTTCCCCCAACACACCCGGCACAAAAGTGAGAGATAGAGAAGGGAGTGCCTCCCATTCCAGGATCTGTGACGGATGCCGTCTCCTCTTTCACGGAGGGACATGGGTCCTCCTCGACTTCCAAGGTGTGGTGCCTATGCCTCTTCCTCCTGGAGGGGTGCAGGGAGAGGGAGGCCTCTTTGTCGGCAGAGGCCTTCACCTCCACATCCTCCTTCTGTTTCTGGCTCCTGATCCCGAGCACGACTGTGGGATGCAGGTTTTCCGCAGAAGCGGGCATGATCGTGGGTTCAGGCACGGGGTCGCTCACTGGCACGGGATTGGGGTCCCGAATGCACGCGGGTATGTGACCGAACGCGCTCTCCGGGGGACTCGGCCCGAGGTATTTAGTCTTCTACCGTGCCTTCCTTCCGCGCGGACGCTCTCCCCCGTCCCTGCTGGAGGCCGCAATGACATTGGTCTCCGACGTTGACCGCGCATTTGGTGTTACTGGCACGGGGGTAGGGGGGCAATGGGGGTAGGGGGGCAGTGGTGGTGCCAGCCTTGGTTGCCTTAGTTTTTTTATTGGCCTTGGAGGCGGGGCAGTTTTTACGTACACACCTTACCTCCTTGCAGGCATGGCACGCCAGATCGTCTGACGTCCAGAAGATGCAGCAGGGTGTCTCCTGTGGTTAATTATGGCAGCTTCCTTGCCAGCTGAACGTATAACTGGTGCCAGAAGCCAGCCTCCCTGAAGCCGAGCGGGATCGGCGCAATCCCCGACCACACCTCCCCCAGTTGACAAAGATGGGGGAGGAGGTGCTCACTGGGGATGAAGGGCGGGACATTTGATAAAATAATTCACTGCATGGTGGCTTTGAGAGGATGCACCAGCAGGAAGATCCCACCCACCGTGAGCCCCTTATTAAGGGCCAGGAACACCACCCGCTCATACCTCAGGAAGAACACAACCTTCCCATATATTTTTGAGGTACAGTTACAGTTTTATTGATGTGCTCCTTTAAGAAGGGAGCACATGCTCTCTCCTAATTGGTGATGACATCATTCATCTATGGAGAGCAGCCAATCAGTATTGTGTAATAAAGGAAAGAGCTTGTATTTCTTTAGGGCCTTTCAAGACCTCAGGACATCCCCAAGCTTTACAGCTAATGAATGTCCTTTTGAAGTATAGTCACTGTTATAATGTAGGAAAACACAGCAGCCAATTTGCGCACAGCAAGGTCCCACAAACAGCAATGAGATACATGACCAGATAATCTGTTTTAGTGATGTTGGTTGAGGGATAAATTTTGGTCAGGACACCGGGGATAACTCCCCTGCTCTTCTTTGAATAATGCCTTTTATGGCCACCTGAGAGGGTAGACAGGGCGTCAGTTTAATGTCTCATCCAAAAGTCAACAGTGCAGCAGTCCCTCAGTACTGTACTGAGATAACAGACTGGATTATGTGCTCAAGTCCTTGGAGTGGGACTTGAACCCACTGATTTAGAGGCAAGAGCATTATCACTGAGCCAAGGCTGACACGAGAAATAAAGGGGTAGAAATCACTATAAAATTTATCCCTCAACCAACATCACTAAAACAGATTATCTGGTAATGTATCTCATTGCTGTTTGTGGGACCTTGCTGTGCGCAAATTGGCTGCTGTGTTTTCCTACATTATAAAAGTGACTATACTTCAAAAGGACATTCAAAGACTAATTTAACTGAAGTGTGGCAAAACCACTAAGAGACTCTTACAGTGACTTACATAATTGTCTGTAACCAATGTTATTACCTCTAGCATTAATTGTCTGTAACCAGTGTTATTACCTTTCAAGTTGGCTCTGGTCAAACAGCTAGATCGACAACATCGCGATCTGACGCGATGACGTCATCGCGTGGGTCACGTGACGTCCCCTTCGGCGGGAAACGTGATGACGTCATGACACCAGAGGTAGAGGGCGGGGCCAGCCAGTCCTCGTGTGGATTGAAAGAGAAAAGATCTGTTTTGAGCTTCTCCTGTAGTCTCTTGTTTTGTAAAGTTCTTAGACAATAAATTCAGTTTGTTAACTTCCAGTAAGTTATAGATTCTTTGTTAGGAGTGCAGAGACTCCGACAGTGGTGACCCTGATTCCTCGCGATCGTTTTTCGTGGTGAACGCCGAACACAGGCCAGTGATGGAGGCCAATGCAGTGGCCTTGAAGCTCCCCCAATTCTGGGAACAACAGGCAGCCTCTTGGTTTGTGCAAGCCGAGGCGCAATTTGAGCTCCGCAACATCGTTCAGGATCAGACCAGATATCTCCACGTGGTCTCCGCCCTCGAGAGCTCGACGGCATCGAGAATCATCAGCCTGCTGGAGAGTCCTCCGACTGCTGACAAGTATGTCGCCATCAAGACGCGATTGCTGCAGGTATTTGGTCTCACCAAAGCGGAGCGCGCTCGCCGTTTACTGGCTCTACCAGGGTTAGGAGACTCCAAACCCTCGGAAATGATGAGTCATATGCTGACTCTCCTGGGGTCCGAGCCCCAGTGCTTTCTGTTTCGCGAACTGTTCCTTACTCAACTTCCTGAGCAAGTACAGGCGTCCCTCGCCCGAGCAGAAACCGCAGACTGCGTCGCGCTCGCCGAAGAGGCGGATAAGATTTACGCGGTCCGGCAACAATACTGCGCCCTCGCGCAATGCCCCGACAAGAAGAGCCCAGCTCCGGCTCCAACAAAGGCGCCTCCGACGACCGGTTTCTGCTACTACCACGCCCGTTTCGGCCCGAAGGCCCGCTGCTACTGCCCGCCGTGCAGTTTTGTTACCAGACCGTCGAACAGACCGCCGCGAGTCAAGCACGCCGGTCCCGGTACTTCCCCCGCGGCCGCGATGGCGATCGGTGCTTCTGGGAATTTAAGAGTCGGCCCAACAGACTTGTCCGATCTCCTCAGTGATTGACTCTTTTCGTTAAAGACAATTCTGGGGGGGCGTATGTGGCAAAACCACTAAGAGACTCTTACAGTGACTTACATAATTGTCTGTAACCAATGTTATTACCTTTCAAGTTGGCTCTGGCCAAACAGAGCTAGATCGACAACATCGCGATCTGACGCGATGACGTCATCACGTGGGTCACGTGACGTCCCCTTCGGCAGGAAACGTGATGATGTTATGACGTCAGAGGTAAAGGGCGGGGCCAGCCAGTCCTCGTGTGGATTGAAAGAGAAAAGACCTGTTTTGAGCTTCTCCTGTAGTCTCTTGTTTTGTAAAGTTCTTAGACAATAAATTCAGTTTGTTAACTTCCAGTAAGTTATAGATTCTTTGTTAGGAGTGCAGAGACTCCTACAGAAGCATTAATATATTTATTCTAATAGTTTATAGAGGAATTTGGTACAAACATATTAAGGAGTAGTTTTATCTTTCCAGGGCACATGATTCTGGCAGTGAAGAGACCTTGTGATTTTGAGGCCTGGGCCTCACTTGAATTTGTTCCATCAGCTGCAAACACAAATGGGCGGCCCAATGCAGCGCACCAGTTTTGGGCCATAGGAGTGACAGCCGTCTGAGATTCCGGGGACAGTTGTGGGTAGGTCCTGGCGGGACACAGAAACATCGAAACATCGAAACATAGAAGATAGGAGCAGGAGTAGGCCATTCGGCCATTTAGCCTGCTCCGCCATGTAATGAGATCATGGCTGATCATTCAAATTCAGTACTCTTGTCTCTGCTTTCTCCCCATATCCCTTGATCCCTTTAGCCTCAAGAAATATATCCAACTACTTCTTGAATACATTTAATGAATTGGCCTCAACTGCCTTCTGTGGTAGAGAATTCCACAGGTTCACCACACTCTGGGTGAAGAAATTCCTCCTCATCTCAGTCCTAAATGGCTTACCCCTTATCCTTAGACTGTGACCCCTGGTTCTGGACTCCCCCGCCATCGGGAACATCTTTCCTGCATCTAATCTGTCTGGTCCTGTTAGAATTTTATAAGTTTCAATGAGATCCCCTCTCATTCTTCTAAACTCTAGCGAATATAAGCCTAATCGACCCAATCGCTCTTCATACGTCATTCCTGCCATCCCAGGTATCAGTTTGGTGAATCTTAGCTGCACTCCCTTCATGGCAAGAACATCCTTCCTCAGATAAAGCGACCAAAACTGCACACAATACTCAAGGTGTGGTCTCACCAAGGCCCTGTACAACTGCAGCAAGACATCCTTGCTCCTGTACTCGAATCCTCTCGCTATGAAGGCCAACATACCATTTGCCTTCTTAACCGCCTGATGCACCTGCATGCTTACCTTCAGCGACTGGTGCACAAGGACACCCAGGTCTCTTTGCACTTCCCCTTTTCTCAATCTATTGCCATTCAGATAATAATCTGCCTTCCTATTTTTGCCACCAAAGCGGAAAACTTCACATTTATTCACATTATACTGCATCTGCCATGCATCTACCCAATCACCCAACCTGTTCAAATCATACTGGAGTTTCTCTGCAACCTCCTCACAGCACACACGCCCACCCAGCTTTGTGTCGTCTGCAAACTTGGAGATGTTACATCTAGTTCCCTCATCTAGATCATTAATATATATTGTGAATAGCTGGGGTCCTAGCACCGATCCCTGCGGTACTCCACTTGCCACTGCCTGCCACTCGGAAAAAGACCTGTTTATTCCAACTCTTTGCTTCCTGTCTGCCAACCAGTTCTCTATCCAAGTCAGTATCTTACCCCCAATCCCATGTGCTTTAACTTTGCACGCTGATCTCTTATGCGGGACCTTATGGAAAGCCTTCTGAAAGTCCAAATACACCACATCCACTGGTTCTCCCTTATCTATTCTACCAGTTACATCCTCAAAAAATTCCAGTAGATTAGTCAAGCACGATTTACCTTTTGTAAATCCATGTTGACTTTGTTCGATCCTGTCACTGTTTTCCAAGTGATCTGCTATTATATCTTTTATAATGGACTCTAACATTTTCCCCACTACTGATGTCAGGCTTACCGGTCTATAATTCCCCATTTTCTCTCTACCACCTTTTTAAAATAGTGGGGTTACATTAGCTACCCTCCAATCCATGGGAAATGTTCCAGAGTCTATAGAATTTTGGAAGATGACCAGCAATGCATCTACTATTTCCAGGGCCACTTCCTTAAGTACCCTAGGATGTAGATTATCAGATCCTGGGGATTTATCGGCCTTCAATCCCGTCAACTTCCCCAACACTATTTCCCTACAAATACTGATTTCATTCAGTTCCTCCATCTCATTAGACCCTATGTTCCCGACAACTCTGGGAGGTTGTTTGTGTCCTCCTTTGTGAAGACAGAACCAAAGTATGTATTTAATTGGTCTGCCATTTCGGGGGAAGTGAGGCTGAGGGAGGCAGGCCTTGTTCAGCAGCGGTCTGTAGTATTTTTCTGGGGCACTACTGTTCCTCCTGGCCCTACAGAAAGAATGTGAAACTTAGCTTTCTAGGGTCTCTTCGAATCTAACGCTGGTGAATCTAGTCAAAACGTGCATTGCACCAACTATTTTGCTCCTAAAATGGCATCCTATGTATATCACAGGATCCCGATTTGTATTTCAAATGGACCTACCGCCTGACATGGTGGAGTGCTCCATCTGCTGAGCAGTAGGCCTGATGTAACATTGCTGCAGAATGATAAGTCATTCCTGACTATATTCGGGGTGCTACCCTCGGAAGATTAAATAAATTGAGTGGCGCCCAAGAGAGGCTAGATTGTAGATGGTCTGTGTTCTTTATGGGCTGATTGGTTTATACCGCAGCGTTATGATTAATTGTTGTGGTTTTAAACTGGCACACTATATGATAGTCTTGCTTGATTCAATTGCAAAAATAATTTGATCCAACTGTTAGTTAAAGCATCTTCCTATAACCAGAGGATTTACCTTCTAATCTTGCCCTGTCTCTTGAATTCAAGTATAATGTTTGAAAATCACATAATTAAAATAGATTATTTACCAAAACATCATATGGTTATTAAGAGATACAACTTGTTTTAACCTGAAATCAATATTTTTCACATCATCTATATTTTCAGCCATGGTGAAATCAGTCACATCACTGGTTTCACTTTTTTTAATCAATCATAAAGCCAAGGACTAGCATCATATGATTAATGTTACTGTGATTTGTAGTGAGTAGGCATGTGTGAACAGCATTACTTTCAGATAACAAAATCAAAACACCTTTAAATGCAAAATGTATGGCAAATGGAATTTTTGGCAAGTAATGTATTTTAATTATAAACCTTCAAATGAAATATTCATGTTTCTGGGGAAGAGGAGCTATAAAACAAACAAAAAAAATTATTTATATTATAAAATTATAATTGGAAAGTTTTGGAAAGGATATGGGTCCAGTTGTCCTCAGCCTACCGCCCCGTATACACCTATTTCCTGGCTGTTCGGTAGAGTAAAAAGGGAGGGAAAACTTGCTTTCAGTCACAGCCCTATTTGCCCTTGTCGGGCATTTCCAGTCACAGGCTGGGCAGGGGCACAGGCATTTCACTTGGAACAGGTACTGAGATTTAAATTGGATTTAAAACATGTGGAAATGATGTCAAAGTGGCCTTTGCTTTCATTTTCTCCCTGAATGCTGGTTGCAGGTCATGTGCTAATACCACTCATAAACTTGGCATTCTTAGTTGCTAAGCAGCATTTGGTATCCAAAGTACTTTAGAGGGACAGGCACCAAGTCAGATTTGAAATCAAACTTTGCAGTCAGGAGATAAAAATGTCAGTTTTCATTTGCTGCAATTGGGCTACATTATGTCCTGGAGCTTTTAAGAGATCTGGAGAAGTACATACAAATGGCTGTCCCATTAAGGATCCCATCATAAAAAGGTTTGCATGCAAGTAAGTGCAGCCATTATAGCAAGAAGAGGGCTCCTACCGCTGTTGCTCCATCAACCAAATGTATTTGCCATGAAGGAATTGTCTGGGCCTGACAGAGGAGGAAGCTACAATTTACCAGGGAAGCAGCGACAGAGTTCTGCTGTATGCTGCAGAAGGACATGCTACCCAATCATAGAATCATAGAATCATAGAAATTTACAGCACAGAAGGCGACCATTTGGCCCATCTTGTCCGTGCCGGCCAACGAAGAGCTATCCAGCCTAATCCCACTTTCCAGCGCTTGGTCCATAGCCTTGTAGGTTACGGCACTTCAAGTGCACATCCAAGTACTTTTTAAATGTGCTGAGTGTTTCTGCCTCTACCACCCTTTCAGGCAGTGAGTTCCAGACCTCCACCACCCTCTGGGTGAAAATATTTCTCCTCAAATCCCCTCTAAACATCTGACTAATTATTTTAAATCTATGCCCCCTGGTTATTAACTCTTCTGTTAAGGGAAATAGGTCCTTCCTATCCACTCTATCTAGGCCCCTCATAATTTTATACACCTCAATAAGGTCTCCCCTCAGCCTCCTCCATTCTTAAGAAAACAACCCCAGCCTATCCAATCTCTCCTCATAGCTAAAATTCCCCAGCCCAGGCAACATCCTCGTGAATCTCCTCTGCACCCCCTCTAGTGCAATCACATCCTTCCTGTAATGTGGTGATCAGAACTGCACGCAGTATTCTAGCTGCGGCCTAAATAGTGTTTTATACAGTTCAAGCATAACCTCCCTGCTCTTATATTCTATGCCTCGGTAATAAAGGCAAGTATCCCGTATGCTTTCTTAACTGCCTTGTCTACCTGTCCTGCTACCTTCAGGGATCTGTGGACATGCACTCCAAGGTCCTTCTGATCTTCTGCACTTCTCAGTGTCCTACCATTTAACGTGTATTCTCTTGCCTTGTTAGCCCTCCCCAAATGCATTACCTCACACTTCTCTGGATTGAATTCCATTTGCTACTATTCTGCCCACCTGACCAGTTCATTGATATCTTCCTGCAGTCTACAACTTTCTTCTTCATTATCAACCACACAGCCAATTTTCTGTATCATCTGCAAACTTCTTAATCATACTTCCTACATTCAAGTCCAAATCATTGATATATACCACAAAAATCAAATGACCCAGTATTGAGCCCTGCAGAACCCCACTGGAAACAGCCTTCCAGTCACAAAAACACCCTTCCACCATTACCCTTTGTTTCCTGCCACTGAGCCAATTTTGGATCCAACTTGCCACTTTGCCTTGGATCCCCTGGGCTTTTACTTTCATGACCAGTCTGCCATGCGGGACCTTATCAAAAGCCTTGCTAAAATCCATATACACTACATCAAATGCACTACCCTCATTGACCTCCTTGTTACCTCCTCAAAAAATTCAATCAAGTTAGTCAGACACAGCCTTCCCTTAACAAATCCATGCTGACTGTCCCTGATTAATCTATGTCTTTCTAAATGAAGGTTTATCCTGTCCCTCAGAATTTTTTCCAACAATTTTCCCACCACCGAGGTTAGGCTGACTGGCCTGTAATTACTCGGTCTTTCTTCATTATCAACCACACAGCCTTTCCCTTTCTCCCTTTTTAAACTGCGGTACCACGTTAGCAGTCCTTCCGTCCTGTAGCCTGAGAGGATTGAAAAATGATGGTCAGAGCCTCTGCTATTTCCTCTCTTACAATCTGGGATACATTTCACCCGGGCCTGGGGATTTATCCACTTTCGAAGATGCTAAACCCCTTAATACTTCCTCTTTCACTATGTTTATTTCATCTAATATTTCACACACCTCCTCCCTGATTGCAATGTCTGCATAGTCCCTCTCTTTTGTAAAAACAGACACAAAGTGGGAAAAATTCAGTATCGCCCTGTTTGGGGCGCGATTATCGGCCGGGCGCAAAGCTCAACGCCTAGCGCTAATTATCGCCTCCGACTGCAAACTTGGGTTTTATCACCCTTGGAGGTGATTGGAGTGCTAAATCAGGCGCTGCACACCTGTCTTAAGGCGCAAAGGCTGAGGAGTGAGGGGCTAACTCAGAGTGCGAGCGCAGCGTAAGTGATGTCAGTTAGCGATGGAACGCAGACACACTGGCGCCATACAGTTCTTAAAGGGGATGCTCGATCTTGCTTTCCAGCCACACCCTGCTCATTGGAGCCTTGAACCTCTGACTGGAGAGATGTGTGACTACATTTTCCAGTCAAGGACTATGGAGAGGGTGAGAGAACGAGCTCAGCGCTTCAGCGAGTGGGCCTTGGAGGCTCTGGTTGGCACGGTGGAGTGCAGAAGATCTATACTAACCCTGAGAATGGCAGGAGGCCTTTCCCACATGACTACAGAAGAGTGTGGAGGGAGGTGGCTCAGCATGTCTCCTCCAGGAGCATGGTGATCAGGACCCATACTCAATGTCGCAAAAAGTTCAAAGACCTCACTCGGGTCGTCAGGGTGAGTGGCTTTTTTTCAATACCTTTCCATTTCAACCTCAATCTATGGCCAGAGGGACTTAAAACCCCAATGCCCAACACTCATCCAACACCTATGGCCCTCACATTCCACACTTTGCATACATTAAGGGCTATTCAACTATGGGAGGCACATCAGGCAAGACCATGGCTGTATATTTATTCAGACGCCGTCCTTCTTCTTGCAGGCCAAGCTATCTCATAATAGGAGACAGCAGCAATGGACAGGTGGAGGGCGGCCTCAGCTGCAACCCCTCAGCGATCTTGAGGCGCGCGTCCACAGGATTGTGGCAAGCCAGGTGATCGGTCCCGTCGCCCCCGGAGAGGCCGACCCCGTTCGGGACAGCAATGGTAAGGTCATCAGCTTTCTCTCCTCTCTCATTCCACTTGTCCCTCACAAAACCAGCCTTTGACACTTTCAATCCAACTTAATAAATCGCTGCACTCCTTCCTCCCTTACTGCCCCCCTAGTCCTCACGCTAAAGCCACTCTTATACCTCCCTGCTCTCAGATGGTGATTCACCAGCTGAGGAGGCAGGCCCTCAAGCTGCCAGTGGGCGTGAAACTGCAGCGAGGAGGAAAAGGAAGCCGGAGCATCAGCGCCACCCTCTCCCGAGGAAGCCCATGCCCACACTGGGAACATGTCTTCCCTGGAGGGGAGCAGGTGGGAAGGGTCTGATGAGGGTGAAGCTCCAGGACCCAGCGGGCAGCAGCAATGCGATGGGGTTAGGGAAGCTCGGGGGCCTTCTGCCCGGAGGGAGAGTATGCCAGCGAGTCCTGCTGCACTGGACGCAGAGGAGGAGCAGCTCATCGCTGAAATGAACACCCAGGCGGTGGACATGCACACTGAGCTCATGGGTGCCCGAATGCATTGAACCACTGGAGCACTTTGCTGTAGCACAGGCGGATGCCACACAAATGTTTAGTGCTGCAATTCAGTCACTGGCTGCCATGACCAAATCTCTGACTGCTCTCATGTAGACTCAGATTGAGGCCACGCAATCACTGACTGCTGCCATCCTCACTGGTTCGGACACATTTCCTGGGGTTCTCACCGCGCCGCAGCAGGCCAGCAATCTGTGCTCCAGCAGATTGCTCCGGATGCTGAAGTGCTGCCCCATGGGAGTGCCAGTGTGTCGGTCAAGCAGGGAGTTGCTATCCTCTCTCAAGAGGACAGCATTCCTGCTGCCACCACTGTCACTTCCCCACTGCACTTGCCACCGCCTGTAGCCCAGACTGCTGCCGCCCATGCAGAGTTGGTGCAGTCTGCAGCCGGGCCCTCCAGGCCCAGAGCTGGTTGAGGCCGTCCTTCAAGGGCATCTGTAGTCTCAGGTTGTGACAATCAGCAGCCTTCCACCAGCCTTGCTGCAGCCACTGGGGTCCCATTACGGAGGAGCAATAGGGTGGGAAGGGAGGAAGTGCGCAAGGGAAGAAGATCACCCTCGAAGGGCAAAAAGTAGGAGGTGTGACAAAATGTTGGTCATTTTTTTATTAAAGGCAGAGGTTCGTGTTCAAACATTTGTTTAGTGTTTTGAACATTATCTCCAGGTTGTGAGAACCAGTTATGTTAATGAATGATTTTTTGTGTTTGTTTCTATTAGTTTGTTATGAAGAAATGACACACACACAGTTTGTAAAATAAATAAGTTTTTGCATTCAAAATGTACATGTTTAGTCTTTGGAATCATTGCTGCCTTGGCCAGCTTAGGGGTTGCGGGTTGGTTTCATTCATGTTGTTCTCCATGGCAGAAGCCATTTCCTCATTAGGGGCCTAGAAGCGGCTTGCTATCAGCCGTTGACGGACGGCCCTTGCAGTTTCAACTTTGTGGGCCTCCCTCCCGCCTTGTTGCTGCTGATGATCATCCTTCTCCTCTTCCTCCTCCTCCTCTTCCTCCTCCTCCTCTGGTGGTGCTCCAAGGCCTGGTGGCTTTGGCTGGGTCCTGAGGGTTGCCAGGTTATGCAGCATGCAGCACACAACTATGAAGAGGGAGACTCGCTCAGGCGAGTACTGCAGAGCTCCTCCTGAGTGGTCCAGACAGTGAAACCATTGCTTGAGCATGCCGATCGTCTGCTCAACGCTGTTCCTGGTGGCGAGATGACTCTCATTGTACCACAGCTCAGCAGGGGTGTTGGGGTTACGGAGCAGTGTCATCAGCCAGGTGCACAGTGGATAATCCTTGTCCCCGAGGAGCCAACCACTTGGCTGATGCGGTGCCTCGAAAAGTTCTGGCACAGCAGTCTGGCGCAGGATGAAAACATCGTGGCTGCTGCCAGGATAGCGGGCATTGACAGCGAGTGTCAGCTGTCTGTGATCACAGACCAACTGTACGCTTACGGAGTGGACACCCTTGCGGTTGCGGAAATCCTCTGCATTCTCATGTGGTGCACGCAATGCCACATGCATGCAGTCAATGGCGCCCTGCACCATGGGGAAGCCCGCTATCCTCGCAAAGCCCAATGCGCGTTCATACTGTTTGGCCCGGGTCATTGGGAAAGTGATGTATTGGCGTCTCCTTTTATAGAGGGCATTTGTGACCTGACGGATGTAGCAATGGACCGCGAACTGGGAGATATTGGCGATGTCCCCAGCAGCTGCTTGAAAGGAGCTGGTGGCATAAAAGTTCAGAGCCACTGTGACCCTCACTGCCACCGACAGAGACTTCCTGGTCCTCAGTAGAGGCTGCAGATCTGGCTGCAGCAGGTGGCAGAGCTCAGTGGCCACCTCCTTGCTGAAGCGCAGCCTTTGCAAACACTGCTCCTCAGACAAATTTATGTAGGAGAATTGTTGGTGAAATACCCTGGAAGGGTAAGGTCTCCTGTACAGAGGCCTGTTGGCCCTGCTCTGTCTGGCCATGATTGCCACTCTCTCTCTGTGTCCCTGTTTCCTCCGATTCTGCAGGCGCAGGATGACGCCCTGAATCAGTGCAGCACCCATAGTCTCCTGGTAATCAAAGTAATGAAAGTCAAATCCAAAAGTACCTGCAAAGTGATGTTCAGTAGCCAAAACTACTTCACACAACATTGACTCAATGCAGAAGTCTCTCCTCTCTCTCAGAATATCTCTCTGTCAGAATGAGTGGTGCAAAAATGTCTACCACAGAAAAAGCCAGGAAGAGGCCGCCTTTAAATCGTGCCCCCCCAGCCCCACACCGACTGGGAAACGTTCCAGTCTACCTGTCGTTGCTTGCGCCAGGTGGAAAGGAGGGGGGCGGCACTCAATATCCGGTCCGGGGTGCCACAAAGGCGTTGCACGCTCGACTGACATCAAGATCTGTGGCCACAGGAGATCGGGGCGGTATTGTTTAACACCACCGCAAAATGTCTGGTCAATTTCGCGAGTGGTGCAGACATCGCCGCGCCCGGGCGCTAGTTGCTTTGGGCCCCATTAGCGCCCTCTTAAGGCGCTAATGGGAGGCGCAAACCAACTGAATTTTTTACCACAGTATTCATTGAGAAACATACCCATGTCTTCTGCTTCCACACACAGGTTACCTTTCTGGTCCCTAATAGGCGCTACTCTTATTTCACTTATCCAATTACAGTTATCTTGAATGTTTTTGTCTTGTGCTCATTCGGGCAACAAGTGGGGACTTTAGCAATATCAGTAAACTGACAATGCAACATTATATTAAAAAAATGACTGATGCATTGCTTGCCAGAGCAGGCAGGGAGGTCAGCTTTCCCTTGCACAACAGGGAGCAAAGGACCATGTCCTAGTTTCTTTTCTGAATAGCAGGATTCCCAAAACACTTATGTGTCAATACTGGTATCCATATAGCCCTACATGTACCTGTACATCTTAACCACTGTTGAGTCTGTGCTTTCAAATGTAGTTATGCTGAATAACTGGACACAGACTACAGAAATACTTAAACAGGTCTTTAGTAACTGAGGGTCAGGGCTGAACTGGAATACACTTTGCTCCACAGGGTTTATATACCAGTGTGGTCACCACCGGTACTACAATGTACAGGAGCCATCAAAAAGTAGTCCATCACCTTAAGGTATCCTTTTAAGGTGGTACAGGTTACATACACTACAATTCCTCCCCTTTTAGCTTAACAGTGTACACCCCAATTTAAACATTACATGGATAACATATATACAACTTTCACACAAAACTGTTCAAAGATTCAGTCTCTGAGGAGGCCTCCTAATCCGGGCCGGATAACGCCTTTCAGGGGTCTCTGGTTCTCGTTGCTGGGGTGACTCATCCATTTGATCTCCTATGGATTGAACATCATCATGTACGTTCGAGTCTGAGGTAGATGCTACAGGCTCAATAACTTCTTCAACTGGTGTCTCTGCCGTAGACATGGGGTCGACCCTTGTTCTCGATTCCACAAGTTGGTCAGCATGACGTCGTATTACGTTCTCTCCAACGTCTACCGTGTACATCAAGGGTCCTTGTCGGGCACGAATCGTTCCGGGTTGCCATTTATCATTCCTATAGTCCCTGGCCAAAACTGGTTGTCCTATTTCGAAACTCCGAGTGGCCTTGTTATTTACGTGCTGGAATTGCTTGTTTTCGACTTCCCTACGCACATTGGGTTTTAACAAATCCAACCGGGACCGCAACCTCCTGTTATAGAACATTATGGCAGGGCTTTGATTTGTCACTGCATGCGTGGCGTTTCGATATGCCATCAGGAAATTGTCCACCTTGTGTTGTAGTGGAATATGGTTTTCGCTCATGGCCTTTATTGCCTTTTTGAACGTTTGTACAAATCTCTCGGCCAACCCATTGGTAGCCGGATGATATGGGGCAGATGTATAGTGTTTCACCCCATTCATTTTCATGAATTTCTGGAATTCTTCTGACACGAACTGTGGTCCGTTGTCTGAACATATTTGTTCCGGCAACCCATTCCTTGCAAATATGGTTCTTAGAACTGCGATCGTCTTTTCAGAGGTAGTGGTCGACATCTTAATCACTTCTGGCCATTTAGAATGTGCGTCTACCGCTATCAAAAACATGGAATCCATGAATGAACCTGCAAAGTCGATATGCACACGTTGCCATGGGGTTGAAGGCCATTCCCACGGATGCAGCGGTGCAATTGGAGGTGCGTTCTGAACTTTTTGGCACCCTGAGCAGCTTTTAGTCAGACCCTCTATTTGTTTTTTCGATACCTGGCCACCACACATAAGCCCTAGCAAGGCTTTTCATCTTGACTCCCCCCAGATGACCTTCATGCAGTTCCTTCAGAACTCTCTCCCTTAATTTAGGAGGAATAATCACCCTTGTTCCATACATCAATGTTCCTTGACAGACGGACAGCTGTTCTCGTCTGGCTGAGAATGCTGGTAACAGTGGGTCGCCATGTGCTGGCCATCCCTTCACTGTCAAATCGTAGACCCGAGACAGTGTCGGGTCGTTTCGGGTCTCTCTCTCAATACTCGCATTGGTGACTGGTAAGCATTCGATGATGGTCGAGTGAAATATATCGACAGGGTCAACTGCCGGTGCCTCTTCCGCTGTAGGTAGTGGCAGGCGCGACAGCCCATCAGCATTACCATGTTGCTTTGTACCTTTGAATTCGATATCATATTGATGTGCCCCTAGGAAAAGGGACCATCTCTGAAGCCTCTGCGCCGTCATAACCGGAACACCCTTCTTAGGGTTGAAAATGGAAACCAACGGCTGGTGATCTGTCAGCAGCGTAAACTTTTGGCCTTGCAGGTAATGGTTAAATTTCTTAACTCCCCACACGAGGCTGAGAGCCTCCCTATCTATCTGAGCATAGTTGCGCTCTGCGGAGGTCAATGATCTGGATGCGAACGCGACTGGCCTTTCCAAGCCATTTGGCAACTTATGTGAGAGCACTGCCCCGATACCATATGGAGAAGCATCACAAGCTAAGCGAATAGGCAGCGTTGGGTTAAAGTGAGCCAACACTTCCTTAGAGCTGATCAGTGCCTTGCTTTTTTGAAAAGCCCGCTTACAATCCTCGCTCCACTTCCATGGTACTCCCATTTGCAAAAGAGTGTTCAGCGGGTGTAACACCGTGGATAAATTTGGAAGAAACTTGTGGTAATAGTTAACCAACCCAAGGAACGACCTCAACTAGGATACATTTTCCGGAGCGGGAGCTTTCACAACAGCTTCGATCTTGTCAGGTGACTTATGGAGCCCCTCCTGGTCAATGACGTGGCCGCAGTACGAGATTCGCTTTTGAAAGAACTCACATTTCTGACGATTAACTCTGAGTCCATATTCTTTCAATCTGGTGAGCACCTGCTCCAAATTCGCGAGGTGCTCCTTATCATCATCTCCTGTAATCAGAATGTTGTCCAGGTAGCATTGTGTGCCTGGAATTCCCTGCAATACCTGCTCCATGGCCCTTTGCCAAATCGCTGGAGCCGATGCCACTCCAAAAACCAGTCTATTATACCGATATAAGCCCTTATGTGTGTTGATCGTGAGATACTGGCGTGACGCTTCATCAACTTCCATCTGTAGGTACGCCTGCGCCAGGTCTATCTTGGTGAAGTGTTTCCCGCCAGACAGCGAAGTGAAGATATCTTCAATCCTCAGAAGCGGATATTGCACCGTGTGAAGAACCGGATTAACAGTGGTCTTGAAATCGCCACAGATGCGAACCTTCCCAGGTTCCCCCGGCTTGTTGCTCAATGAACGCTTCATGACGGGAACAATGGTTGTGGCCCATTCGCTCCAGTCCACCTTTGACAGTACTCCTGAACGTTCTAGCCCTTCCAGCTCTGCTTCCACAGCAGGTCGTATCGCATAAGGTACCGGTCTGGCTTTGAAAAATTTTGGGTTTGCATGTTCTTCAACCTTGATGTTTGCCGTAATTCCTTTCAGTGTTCCCAGTCCCTGTTGAAACACCTCCTTAGCATCGTCCAATATTTTGGACAGTCGTTTAGGTTTGACGTCGTCCTCTTTACAGGAATCTACAGTTAGTGCTTGTATGGAATGCCAGTCCACATTTATTCTCCGGATCCATTCCCGTCCCAGTAGTGGCGGACCTCCCTCAGGTAACACATACAAGTCCATTTCCTGACTTTCTTTACCATTGTAGACCACATTTACCTTTATCTTTCCGATGGGGTATACTCTTTGCCCCGTGTATGTTTTCAATACAATCTCCGTATCCCTCAGGGGAATGTGTGAGAATAACCTTTTGTAATCTTGCTTATTCATGACCGTCAATGCCGATCCAGTGTCCAATTCCATCTTCAATTGGACTCCTGCTATCCGAAGCATGACCCAGATAGTTTGGTGGTCTGCTGTGTTACCCACATTATGTATTTTTAGACAACCCAGTTCCTTACTGCTGGAGTCTGAATCCGTCTTCTGTTCATCCGAACTGTTCTCTGTCACCTTGTGTACTTTTTTGTACTTCTCCTGCGGCGACTTTTTGCTGCTGGTCTTCTTTCCTGACCGGTATACTCTCGCTATGTGACCAAGTTTGCCACATTGCCTGCATTCTTTATCTTTGAACCAGCACTGGTTCTGGTCATGCGTTGTCCTTCCGCAACGATAGCACTTTACTGCGCCCAATGCCATTTCATTGGTGCTGAATTCCAATGGCCTTTGCTGCATTTCTGCAGTGCCTCGTGCTGCTGCCTCGTGCGATGCTGCAATGCTGAAAGCTTTGTCCAGTGTAAGATCCTTTTCCTCTAGCAGTCGCTTCTGGGTTCCTTCCCTTAGTAGCCCACACACAAACTTATCTCTCAGTGCGTCTGCTAGTCCTGTACCGAATTGACAGTACTTTGATAACTTGCGCAGTTCGATTAAGAATTCAGCGTTGCTTTCCTCTTTAAGTTGAATTCTTTTGTAGAATTTAAATCGTTCCGCTATCAGCAGCGGCGTGGAGTTTAAATGCTCTTGCAGGATAATAACAATATCCACGAAACTCTTTCCTACCGGTTTATCTGGTGTTACAAGGTTCCTTAATAACCCGTACGTCTTCGCACCCATCGAGTTTAATAGGGTTAGTGCTTTCTTATCCACCGGTACCTCATTCGCTGTACAGTAAACTTCAACGCATTCCACATAAGTGGCCCAATCTTCCACATCGCTATCAAAAGCAGTGATGTTACCCGTTTTTGGCATCCTTGTTGAGTTTCCTTTCCTTCGGATTATGACTATTATTTTATTTTATTTTTCAAAATGGCGGCTTCCCGCGCTTGGCGGCTTTTCCCGCGCTTGTCTTCTTCCCCCGCCGACTAAAAATGCCGATTACTGCGCTGTTGCCGTTCTCGCCTCCCAGCGGTCCTTTATTTTCCCCGACGCTGCTGTTCTTGTTCCCCGCCGCTCCCGCGGTCCTTGTGGACATAAACGCTTTTCTGGCTGCTGCGCGTCTCTGCCCAGATTGCAGTCCGGCCCCTGACACCGGCTGCGGTCGTGTTCTCCGCCCTTTTCGTCGTTTCCCTCCCCTTCTCTTACTGACAACTCGGCCGACTTCCCCCCCGTGCCGCTCGATCAGGCTTACCCGCCGCTGTCGTCGAAGGGATGTTCACTGATGTTAGACTTCGTGGCCAGAACCCAACCCGGGTTCCCGATTGCCTCCCGTGCTATGCAGTGCCCAGCAGGATGTTGAGGGTGGATGTCCTTGTTCGACGCCTGTTTCAGAGGCGAAGCTTCCTTTGATGCAACTTCCGCTAGGTAAGATCAGACTCGTCGCCACTGTTGAGTCTGTGCTTTCAAATGTAGTTATGCTGAATAACTGGACACAGACTACAGAAATACTTAAACAGGTCTTTAGTAACTGAGGGTCAGGGCTGAACTGGAATACACTTTGCTGCACAGGGTTTATATACCAGTGTGGTCACCACCGGTACTACAATGTACAGGAGCCATCAAAAAGTAGTCCATCACCTTAAGGTATCCTCTTAAGGTGGTACAGGTTACATACACTACAATTAAGGGCTTCTCTTTTCTGACAATGTATAGTTGGTATGTGACCATCTGTACCAGATACTGTAACTGAATGCCAGATTCCCCAGCAGCACTCTTGATGCATTCATTTTATGACAGTCTATCATGTCACCCATCAAGTGAAAGATTCAATCCTGGGTCACCAAGCTTATGCACAGCTGCCTTGGCTTCTGACCTCTGCAGAATTCCCACACACTTGCAGAACACACATACAATGCGTCAAAAACCTCCTCTAGATCCATGATTGAACACATGATCGACATGCCGAAGCAGTGCTTCCGATGCCCTGACGTTTACGGCAACTTTGTGTATAACCCAGACAAAGCTTCCTGCATTTTCATGGTCTGCTGCATTCTCCATAACCTCACCATTCAGAGACATCCACAGAGAGAGGCTGGAGCAAGAGCCCTCTGAAGCACAGTTAGAGGATCTCACTAAGAAGCCTGAGAAACCAGAGAAGGCACCAGCATAAACATCTTTGGCAGCTGCAAGAGCCATTCATCAGACCATAACACAGGACACTCTGTCCTAATGTCCCCATGGATGTATTTCATTACCAGTCCTCTGTATTATTCCATCCCCTGCAATAAATCACAATGCACAACATTTCCACTGTCACCCTACTTATCTGGGAGGCAGATGACGGGCAGAAATTGGACCTTGTTGCACCTGTTTTATACCGGTAAAACAGGCGCAATGAGGGCCAATTTTGGGGACCAATGTCTTGCGCCCAAAGGACACCTGAATGAGGTTTGACCCAACATTGGGTCGGGCAATTCTTCAGGCATCCCTGGCAGCCACCTAAAACAGGCAGTAGGCCTCTTACATATGTAAATGAGGGGTCTAACGCCTGTTTTAAGTCCCCTCATCGAGATTTGATATGGCAGAGCACAGCAAGAGGCAGGTCTGCACCGCATGGAATTTTAAGTGGTCGCCGCATGACCGCTACCATAAGGTATATATATATTTTATATCATTGCTGTGGAGCAAGGAGGAGCAGAAGTTCTCCCCTATTGCACAGCTGCACCGCTCCTCGACCGCCAACCCTGCCCCCCAGCCATTGTCACTTCATGCTCCACGCTACCCCACCTGGAATTTACACTTAGGCCAGGAGATCCAGACCTTCCTGTAGATACTCAGGAAGCAGGGAGTGTAGACCTAGAAGACCTTAGTTGTACATCTCCCTGGAATTGCAAGTAAGGAGGTTACAGTACAGCATTGAATCCCTGGGTGGGCTTTGCTCTATTCTACAGGGAGATCTGCAAGCTATCTTATGAACCAGAACAGAGCTTGCTGAGGCTCAAAAAGTCACAGAAGCACTTAATTCCCAGGCACTGGATTATTCCAAGGAGCAACAGCCAATTTCTGCCAGGTAGTCAATTTTTTGTCTATTTTTGCAAAAGGCAGGTAATAAATGCTCTGTTTGCCAGGGCAACCCAGGTCATAAGAACATAAGAACATAAGAAATTGAAGCAGGAGTAGGCCATTTAGCCCTTTGAGCCTGCTCCGCCATTCAATAAGATCATGGCTGATCTTCTGCCTCAATTCCATTCACCAGCCCTATTGCCATATCCCTTGATGCCCTTACTAGTCAGAAATCTATCGACTTCTGTTTTGAATATACCCAATGACTGAGCCTCACAGCCCTCTGGGGTAGAGAATTCCAAAGATTCACCACCCTCTGTGTGAAGAAATGTCTTCTCATCTCAGTCCTGAATGGCCTACCCTTTATCCTGAGGCTGTGGCCCCTGGTTCTAGGCTCCCCAGCCAAGGGAAACATTCTCCCAGCATCCACCATATCAAGCCCTGTAATAATTTTGTATGCTTCAATGAGATCCCCTCTCATTCTTCTGAATTCAAGAGAATACAGGCCTTGTTTACTCAATCTCTTCTCATACGACAGTCCCGCCATCCCAGGAATCAATCTCATAAACCTTCGTTGCACTCCCTCTATGGCAAGTATATCCTTCCTTAGGTAAGGAGACCAAAATTGTACACAGTACTCCAGGTGTGGTCTCACCAAGGCCCTATATAATTGGAGTAAGACTTCTTTACTCCTGTACTCAAATCCTTTTGTAATGAAGGCCAGCATACCATTTGCCTTCCTAATGGCTTGATGTCATTAGATTTGATGCAATATCAAGATAAATAAATGAACTGGCCAATAATTTTTTTTGGCTGTTTGGGTTCCATGTGTGTTTAGAGCTATAGATTGCACACATGTGGCCATATGGGTCCTGCTGTCAATCTACATTATTATTTTAACTTAAAGGATTCCAACCCTTAATGTCATGCAGAAATCCCTTGTGTGCTTACAAGCACAGACATAGGTTTCTGCCAGACAATGCCCAGTATGCAGAGAGCTGTGGTGATTCATTCATCCGTTGGCAGTCTAGTGTTCTTGCACTCTTTCAGAAAAAAGGGAAAGGTGCTGGCTGGCTTCTTGGAGACAAGAAATATCCACTGGTACTGTGCCTTCTAACACCATTGAGAAGGCCACAATGAAAAGGAGGAAGTCTGCAATGAGACTCACATCCGCAGGCAAGTGCTAATTTGTATATTCTTTTCCTTACTGAGTTTGTGGTGTAGAAATGAGTACCAGTGAAAAATTGGAGGGAAGGAAAGGTGAAGTGGTTTGATGGTGTAATAGATGATGATGAAATTGGGACCATTGGCTTATTACATTCAGTTTACAGAGGACTTCCAGCCTATGTACCAGCCGTTTGATTTTGTCAAATTTTTCAGGAAGAATGTTTGATAAAAGAAAAAAGATGTTTTTTTAGTGGTAGTGTTTTAGTTTTAGGGAAGGAGTGAGGGCAGAAATGTAGGAAATGGAACAGACACGATCAAGGTCTCTGTCAACCATGGTGGTGGGGAATCCTCAGTTGAGGTAAAAGGAAAACATATTGGAAGCACTGGTGTGACAGAGACGGAGAAACTGGGAGAATTAAATAGAGTCCTTACAGGAAGCAGGGTGGGAGGAAGTATAGTCAAGGTACCTGTGGGAGTCAGTGGGCTTATAGTGAATATTGGTCGATAGCCTATCCCCAGGAATGGAGACAGAGAAGTTGAGGAAGGGAAGGGAAGAGTCAGAGGTGGACCATGTGAAGGCAAGGGAAGAGTGGAAATTGGAAGCAAAGTGAATGAAACTTTCCAGTTCAGGTTGAGAGCAGGAAACAGCACCAATACAGTCATCAATGTACCGGAAAAACAGGCGAGGGAGGAGACCTGAGTAGGACTGGAACAAAGAATGTTCCAGATATCCCACGAAAAGGCAAGCATAGCTAGGACCCATGTGGGTTTCCATAGCAACACCTTTTATTTGGAGGAAGTGAGTGGAGTCAAAGGAGAAGTTGTTCAATGTGAGAACAAGTTCAACCAGGCGGAGGAGGGTGGTAGTGGATGGGGACTGGTTGGGCCTCTGTTCAAGGAAGAAGTGGAGCGCCCTCAAGATGTCCTGGTGGAGCATGAATCTTGTGTCCTGGATAACTACATGTGTAGGAAGTGTCGTCAGCTGCAGGAGTTCGAGCACCGAGTTTCGTAGCTTGAGCAACGGCTGGCGTCACTGCAGTGCACCCGCGAGGCTGAGACCTATGTGGATAGCATGTTTCAGGATGTAGTCACCCCGCAGCTTAAGAGTTTACAGGCAGAGAGGGAATGGGTGACTGCCAGACAGACAAGGA
This sequence comes from Somniosus microcephalus, assembly GCF_052327205.1. Lineage (NCBI taxonomy): Eukaryota > Metazoa > Chordata > Chondrichthyes > Squaliformes > Somniosidae > Somniosus > Somniosus microcephalus. The sequence goes on from NC_140988.1 coordinate 163,513,600, forward strand.
GGACCAAGCAGGTCATGCAGGAGTCCCCTGAGTGCATCTCGATCTCTAACCGCTATTCAGTTCTGAATACTGGTGAGCACAATGGTTCCTCTGGGGAGTACAGCCAGAACTAAGTCCATGGCACCATGGGTGGCTCAGCTGTATGGCTGCGGGGGGAGGGGGTTGGGAGCGGGGGCAGGAAGGAGGGGGAAGGTCAGAAAAGCTATAGTGATAGGGGAATCAATAGTTAGGGGAACAGACAGGCGTTTATGCGTCCGCAGACATGACTCCAGGATGGTATGTTGCCTCCCTGGTGCCAGGGTCAAGGACGTCACTGAGCGGCTGCAGGACACACTGAGGGGGGAGGGTGAACAGGGGTTGTGGTCCATATTGATACCAATGACATAGGTAGAAAGACACATGAGGTCCTGCAGGCAGATTTTAGGGAGCTAGGAAAGAGATTAATAAGCAGGACAACAAAGGTAGTAATCTCCGGATTACTCCTGGTGCCACGCGCGAGTGGGTATAGAAATAGGATGATAGAGAAGTTGAATGTGTGGCTGGAGAGATAGTGCAGGAGGGAGGGCTTTAGATTTCTGGGACATTGGGACTGGTTCTGCGGGGAGGTGTAACCTGTACTAGTCGGAAGGATTACACTCAACAGGGCCGGGATCAATATCCTCGCGGGGGTGGGTGGGGGATGGCAGGGGGGTTCTAGTCCTGTTGGGGAGGGTTTAATCAAGCCTGGCAGGGGGATGGGAACCTGAGCGTAGATTCAGAAGGGAGCAAAGCAAAGCTGGAAATGCATGGCAGAAAATTAGTAAGTGTGTTTGGAAGGCAGAGGAAACAAAGGCTAGAAAATTGACAACAAAGGAGTTTGTCAGTGCTTAATGGTATATACTTCAATGCAAGGAATCTAATAAATAAGGCAGATGAGCTGAGGACACAGATAGACATGTGGAAGTATGATATCATAGCTATTACTGAAACATGGCTGTAAGAAGGGCAGGAATGGCAGCTCAATATTCCTGGTTAAAGGGTTTTCAGATGAGATGGAGAGGGGTTAAAAAAGGAGGGGGTTTGCAATATTGGTCAAAGAAACAATTACAGCCAAAGGAGGGATGATATGTTCGAAGGATCATCAAAAGAGGTCACATGGGCTGAACTGAAGAACAAAAAAAGGGGCACTCACAATGCTGGGAGTGTACTATAGACCCCCAAATAATCAGAGGGCGATAGAAGAGCAAATATGTAGGCACATTTCTGAGAAGTGCAAAAACAATAGGGCAGCAATAGTAGAGGATTTCAACTACCCCAATATTAACTGGGATAGAATCAGTGTAAAAGTTACAGAGGGTGCAGAATTCTTAAAATGCATTAGGAGAACTTTTTTAGCAAGTACGTAGCAAGCCCAACAAGAGAGGGGGTGGTTCTGGACAAAGTTTTAGGGAATGAAGCTGGGCAGGTGGAAGGGGTATCAGTGGGAGAGCATTTTGCTGGTAGTGATCATAATTCAGTTAGATTTAGTATAGTTATGAAAAAGGACAAAGATAGACCAGGGTTAAAAGTTCTCAGTTGGGGAAAGGCCAATTTTACTAAGCTGACATGTGATTTAACAAAATCTAAAGCTAAACAGAGGAAACAGCATACTATAGACAGAGTTAAGCGAACCCGCAACCAACGGGTCAGATGAAATCTCCACGTGAGACCAAGAAACCGCTGAGCGCACTGGATACAGCAAAGGCTGTGGGCCCCGACAACATCTCAGTTGTCGTGCTGAAGACTTGTGCTGTAGAACTAGCCGTGCCTCTAGCCAAGATGTTCCAGTACAGCTACAACACTGGCATCTACCCGACAATGTGAAAAACTGCCTAGCTATGTCCTGTCCACAAAAAGCAGGACAAATCCATTCCGGCCAATTACCGCCCCATCAGCCTACTCTCAATCATCAGCAAAGTAATGGAAGGTGTCATTGACAGTGCTATCAAGTGGCATTTACTCACGAATAACCTGTTCACGGATGCTCAGTTTGGGTTCTGCCAGGACCACTTGGTTCCAAACCTGATTACAGCCTTGGTCCAAACATGGACAAAAGAGCTGAATTCTAGTGGTGAGGTGAGAGTGACTGCCCTTAATATCAAGGCAGCATTTGACTGAGTGTGGCATCAAGGAGCCCTAGTAAAATTGAAGTCAATGGGAATCAGGAGGAAAACTCTCCACTGGCTGGAGTCATACCTAGCACAAAGGAAGATGTTTGTGGTTGTTGGAGGCCAATCACCTCAGCCCGAGGACATCATTGCAGGAGTTCCTCAGGGCAATGTCCTAGGCCAACCATCTTCAGCTGCTTCATCAATAACCTTCCCTCCATCACAGGGTCAGAAGTGGGGCTCTTCGCTGATGATTGCACAGTGTTCAGTTCCATTCGCAATGCCTCAGATAATGAAGGAGTTTGTGCCCGCATGCAGCAAGACCTGGACAACATTCAAGCTTGGACTGATAAGTGGCAAGTAACATTCGCACCACACAAGTGTCAGGCAATGACTATCTCCATCAAGAGATTCAACGGCATTACCATTGCCAAATCCCCCACCATCAACATCTTGGGGGTCACCATTGACCAGAAACTTAACTGGACCAGCCACATATATACTGTGGTTACAAGAGCAGGTCAGAGGCTGGGTATTCTGCTGTGAGTGTTTCACCTCCTGACTCCCCAAAGCCTTTCCACTATCTACCAGGCACAAGTCAAGCGTATGATGGAATACTCTCCACTTGCCTGAATGAGTAGCTCTCACAACACTCAAGAACTCAACACCATCCTGGACAAAGAAGCCCGCTTGATTGGCACCCCATCCACCACCTTAAACATTCACTCCCTCCACCACCGATGTACCGTGGCTTCAGTGTGTACCATCTACAAGATGCACTGCAGTAACTTGCCAAGGCTTCTTCGACAGCACCTCCCAATCTCGTAACCTCTGCCACATTAGGGAAAATTTGCACAAGGGCAGCAGGCACACACCATGCTGACTTGGAAATATATCGCCGTTGCTTCATCGTCGCTGGGTCAAAATCCTGGAACTCCCTCCCGAGCAGCACTATAGGAATACCTCCACCACAGGGATTACAGTGGTTCAAGAAGGCGACTCACCACTACCACTTTCTCAAGGGCAATTAGTGATAGGCAATAAATGCTGGCCTTGCCAGTGACACCCACATCCCATGAACGAATAAAATAAAAAAGTGTATTGAAAACAGCTAGTTGAAGTCAAATCAGTGTCAGAGCAGTGGGAGGCATTCAAGGAGGAAATAGTGAGGGTTCAGAGCAACTATGTTGTCAGAAAGAAAAAGGGTGGGACTCCCAAATCTAGAGCCCCCTGGAAGGGCATACAGGGTGGGATAAGGCATAAAAGGAAAGCTTATGTCAGATGCCAAGAGCTAAATACTAAAGAAAGCCTAGAGGAATATAGAAATTGTAGGGGTGAAATTAAAACGGAAATTAGGAAAGTAAAGAGGGCATGAAAAAATATTGGCAAGTAAAATCAAGGTAAACCCAAAGATGTTTTATAAATACATAAAGATCACGAGGATAACTAAAGAAAGACTAGGGCCAATTAGAGACCAAAAAGGTAACCTGTCTGTGGAAGTGGAAGACATGGGTATGGTTCTTAATGAGTACTTGAAGGGCTCGACTTTGACAGTGTGGGCGGGCTGGGGCGTGTCAGGTGGGATTTGTGTCAGGACCCCAACTTCGAAGTGAAGTGTTGAACAATTGCGATTTTTCCCTAATTAGGCAATTGATTTCCAGCGTGTGGGAACCCCTGGCCCAATGAGTCTTTTCATACAGAAAGTCGCCTTCGATGATGTCATCAATGCTGCTGGATTTAAGGCCTACAAGCAGCCTTGCTTCTTCTGGAGACTGGAAATACTTCAGAAATTGTATGAATTACTTCATTTACCGACCATGTCCACCAACAAGCAAAAGTGTCCACCTCACTTTGATGAGCCCTCCCTCCAAGCTCTGGTGCAGGGAGCAAGACCTAATAAGGAGGTGCTCTTCCCTTCCTCAAGGAGAAAAAAGCCACCCCAGCAGACTAAAGCTGTGTGGCTGCAAGTGGCCCAGGAGGTCAACTCCATATCAATGAGCCGCAGAACCTGGCTGCAATGCAGGAAGAGGTTTCATGACATTCTCCGCACAGGAAAAGTGAGTATGACTTTCCCATCACCCTCAATCTGATCCCCATCACCTCTCCTCACCAGCACTCTGCTTTGCCAATCACTTCCTCCACATCCCACTTGACATTTACGATACCAAAATGCTGCAGATGCTGGAAATCCGAAATAACAACAGAAAATGCTGGAAAAACTCAGCAGGCCAGGCAACATCTGTGGAGAGAAATTAGAATCGACGTTTCACGTGTAACCCTCCCTGCACCCTTACCCATTCCCTCTCTCTCTATGGTCACATTCACTTAACTATTCGACCATGCAGCCCTCACACTCCCTATCACTATGATGCAATGACAACAACTTACAACACACAGGGAGGGTCCTTTGCCTCCTTCTAAGCATCTATGCTATGGATTCTCTACACTCACTCCTTCATTCGCACTCAAACTCCACTTGTGTCCCTCATTGCAGGAAAAGAGAGCCCACAATAAGAGGGAAAGATCCATGACAGGAGGAGGGCCACCCTCAGTAGCCTAGCTCACCGCCTGAGAGGAGGCGGCCCTGGAAATCACCGGGATTGAGGAGGATTCCCAAGTGGGGGACAGACAGACGGGCGCATCACAGCAAGCTGGTGACAGAATAGTTTGGCATCTCTCTCCTTGATATTGCATGAGTCACTGACAATGAATCTGATGCTCTAACAGATTGACTTATGATCATCTGCACTATTCATTGTGCATGTAACCTTGACCTCACATCTCTAACTCTTTCCTTTACTTTCCCACAGGACCATCGAAAGCCCCCATCCCCACTGTCCAGGAGGAAGAGCCTGAGCTTCCAGTCTCCTCAAGGAAGCTGCAACCTCTGAGGGTGCAGCGTCAGCAGAATTCAGCGCACCCAGCACCAGCGCAAACACTCACACCTGGGTGGGACCTTTGCGAGACAGAGTAGTGTTGGCACCTGGTGTACCACAGCTTACAAGTGAGCATCAGCAGATGGTGGAGACAGGGACAGTAGTGAAGAGTCCTCGTTGGAGGGCGCGGGACTCTGCCAGCTCGGCTCCGCTGCATGTCGACCCTGTGCTTCCGGGTCCATCCAGAAGGAGAGCAGTGCTGGAACCCCAGGAACAGATGCAGGAGTCTCTGGCAGGTTTTGTCTCCAGGGTCGCTGCGAGTGTGGAGTGAATGGAGGAGTCCATCGTGAACATGAGCAGTGCCTTTGTGGAGGCATTAGCACATGAATGCAACACCACGGAAAGGATGGCAACCTCCGTGGAAAGGATGGCTAACTCCATGGTAAGGCTGGCTACCGTAGAGGAGAGGATGGCTATGGTAGAGGAGAGGATGGCTACGGCCATGGAGGAGCTTAGTCGACAGGGTATGGAAAACATGGTAATTCTTCAGAATAGAATGACATCTCTTGATGAGCGATGGTCAGCTATTGAGCAAACAAGCCAGACCTTCATGAAAGTCCTCTGGAGTAGGACTTCCAGTGCAGAAATGGGTCCTCATGGCCCCCCCGAAGAGCAGCAAGATGCTGTCAAGCCACTTGCTATCTCTGAAGTCGGGCTGACCCATGAGAGGGATGTTGGTGTCAGAGAACAAGGAAGTGGGGGCTCCTCTCCAAGCGTTCATACGACCATGCCACTGCAGAGCCCTCAGTCAGAGCCCCACCAGAGACCTCACCCAACTGAGATCGGCGTCTCAGCCCCTGCACAGCTGCAGGAGCAGCAGGCTGTTGGCGATCCCACACAGGTTCGCAACCCCAGAGGACGGCCGCCAAAGGCATCGAGACAGGAGCAGCAAGAAAGTGAGCAAGGGGCCTCCACATCTGCTGAAGCCACAGGGGAAGCCACCACGTAGGAGCACGCATAAGAGGAAGATAAAGCACAATTAGTCACAAGGGTAGTCACTTGGGTGCTGTGATGTTTTGGATTTAGACCAATCATTGTCATTGTATTATAAACAGTTTTGAGGAAAACTTTTGAAGTTGTGGCCTATGTCATTTCGCAAATGGGACTTTCACATTGAGGGCTTAGGGCACCTTGCAATTGTCAGTCTGGTGGTCAGAATGATAGGAATCCGCAGGTTCTTGTCCATTGTGGATGCTCTGGTAAGAAGGTGCGTGACAAAAGTGTTTGATTGTGCAGGCTCACCAAACTTGGTCAAGATGAGTGCGTCCCTTGCATCCCGAACAGCAATGTTGTCATGCGCTGGATCCTTCTGGCCTGTGCAGCTTCAGATGGGTGACTTGCAGCTTGGCATTCCTGTTGATGCTCCTGCTGTTGGTGCTCTTGCTGTTCATGGTTCTGCTGCTGCCGCGGCTGGTCTTCTTCCGAATCTGATGTCCAGGAGGTGAGGAATTAAATGGTCGACATGCTTCTGGTATATGCCTCAGTTGAGGAAGTGCTCAGTCAAAGTGGGGAGAGGGGTTTCCCAGAAGGTTACACTGGAGATCGGTGTCAGGCTCCAAACTTCCACAACAATGAGTAAGCCTGCTAAAGGTTCGCCCAGACCTGAGACAACAAAGTTCTGCCACCTGCAAATGATCATCGGTGAAAACTCATTTGTAATGGTGGAGCTGCAGTGGTTAGTAAGCAATCCAATTGTGAGGCCACCAGAATTACCTGGCGTGTTCCAGAGAAGGCATTGTAGGAATTAATTGGGGATATATTGTGGTGTATGTGCCTTTAAGAGCCCCCTGTGTACTGTAATGCCGGTAATGGCCACTCGGGCTATATAAGCCTGTATATTGTCTTGTATCTGTTAGTTCACCTCCAGACTTTGTTCAGTAAACACCTGTGAAACCAACTCCTGTCTTCCATGTCTCTATTAACACGTGGATACAACAGTGGCGACGAATTGGAAATGGACTTACCTGCAATTCGGCAGCACCTCAAGGAGATCGATTCCTCAGACGAAAGTCGAAGAAAAGAAAGAAAAAAAAAACAAAAAAAACTGTGGTTTCACCAGCTAGCCGAGCTGGTGGCAGGTACTACAATAATCCTTCCTGGGCGGCGGGCTGGGGCTCCATCGGCTGGCTCTGCAGCGGGGCCGAGCAGTGAAGGCGGAGGCAAACAGAGACAGAGGGGGGGAGCACTCGGGAGACGGCCGGCGCTGCAAAGCAGGTCGGCGTTCGGACCAAGCAGAGGGGGGAAAAGTCCCAGAGAGTCCGGTGGGAACGAGTCTCCACGTGTAAATAAAAAACCGCGGAAAACAGCGTTGTCAGCAGCAGCAGCGGCGGGAAAGCGCAGGAAGCGCCATTTTTTTCTGCAGGGAAGAATGGAAAGTGCGGGAAGCGCCATTTTTTTTTCAGGATGCCTAAGGCTGGCAATATTAATGCTTTCGATAACGATATAGAGGATTGGACCACATATGTGGAAAGAGTGGAGGTATATTGCACAGCAAATGGAATGGAAAATGATAAAAAGGCATCAGTACGTCTAAATCTAATGGGCGCAAGGACATACGGGCTGTTACGAAACTTAATCACTCCAGCCAAACCAAAGGACAAGAATTTTAAGGAGATTGTTGATATCCTGCAGGAGCACTTAAACCCAACACCGCTGCTGATAGCGGAACGATTCAAATTCTTCAAGAGGAATCAGCACAAGAATGAAAGTAACGCTGATTACATCACCGAATTAAGGAAGCTATCAAAGCACTGCCAATTCGGGGCAGGACTGGCAGATTCTCTTCGAGACAAATTCGTCTGTGGTCTCCTAATTGCAGGAACACAGAAAAGGCTACTTTCTGAGAAAGATTTGACACTGGACAAGGCTTTCAGCATGGCTATATCATACAAAGCAGCCGCAAGAGGAGCTGCAGAGATACAGCAAAAGACACAGGGCTTTGGCACCCATGAAATGACACAGGGTTTCGAGAGATGTTATCGCTGCGGCAGATCCACCCATGACCAGAGGGACTGCTGGTTCAAGGACAAAGCATGCAGGCAATGCGGAAAGATTGGACACATTGCACGTGTATGCCAATCTGGACACAAAAAATCCACGGACAGGAAAAAAATCAATAAGGAAAAGTACAGGAAGGTACAAATGATGACGGACAGTAGCTCCGAAGACCAGAAGAATGATAACGACTCCGGAAAAAAGAGACTAAGCTGTCTCAAATTACATAATGTCATTGCCAAAGAAGATTACCAGGCCATTTGGGTTACCCTCACGATAGCGGGGTCCCCAGTTAAAATGGAGCTAGATACAGGATCAGCTCTGACCATCATTACCCGACGGGATTACGAGCGGCTATTTCCGCATATACTTTTGAAAGACACATCCATTATCTTGAAAACATATACGGGGCAGAAAGTATACCTCAAAGGGAAAATAAGGGTGCCTGTTGTATACAACAGCAAGGAAATACAGAAGTTGTATTTATACGTTCTGCAAGATGGTGGTCCACCGCTGTTGGGACGTGAATGGATCAGGAAGATACGTTTAGACTGGCACTCCATTCAGGCACTGACGGTGACCAGTAAGAAAAAAAATGATGATGACGTCATACCTGAACGATTAAAAGACATCTTGGCCAACGCCAAGGAAGTGTTTCAACAGAAACTAGGAACCTTGAAAGGCATCACCACCTCAATAAAAGTGGAAGATGCGGCAATTCCCAAGTTTTTTAAGGCAAGGCCGGTGCGATACGCAATTCGTCCAGCAGTCGAGGCAGAGCTGGAGAATTTGGAAAAGGCAGGCGTATTATCCAAGATAGATTGGAGCGAATGGGCAACACCCATCGTCCCGGTCATGAAGAAAACGTTGAATAATGATAAATCTGAAGAACAGAGAAAAATTCACATCTGTGGGGACTTCAAGGTGACTGTAAACCCGGTCCTTCACACGGTACAGTATCCTCTTCCGAGGATAGAAGATATTTTCGCCTCACTATCCGGAGGGAAATGTTTCACCAAAATTGACTTGGCACAGGCATATCTACAGATGGAGGTTGAAGAGGCCTCTATAAAGTATCTCACAATAAATACACACAAAGGCCTGTACCAGTACAATCGACTGGTTTTCGGAGTAGCATCAGCTCCAGCTATCTGGCAAAGAGCTATGGAGCAAGTCCTCCAAGGGATTCCGGGGACTCAATGCTACCTAGACGACATCCTTGTAACAGGAGAAAACGACAACGAGCACCTTGCCAATTTGGAGCAGGTGCTCACTAGGCTGAGAGAACGGGGCCTACGAGCAAATCGCCCCAAGTGCGAATTTTTCCAGAAACAAATATCATATTGTGGCCACATAATTAACGAGGAAGGGTTGCATAAGTTACCTGAAAAAATTGAAGCGGTCATAAAAGCCCCAGCACCTGAAAATGTCTCACAATTAAGGTCATTCCTGGGATTGATAAATTACTATCATAAATTTTTACCGAACTTGTCAACTCTTCTGCACCCTCTTAACAAACTGCTACAAACGGGAGTAATTTGGAAATGGAGCGAAGACTGTAAATGTGCCTTCCATAAGTGCAAAGGCTTGATCACGTCTAAGGAAGTTTTGGCTCATTACAACCCATCACTGCCAATCAGACTGGCGTGCGATGCATCCCCTTACGGCGTAGGAGCGGTATTATCGCATAGATTCCCTGATGGCTCGGAGCGGCCGATAGCATTTGCGTCACGCTCATTGAACTCAGCTGAGCGTAACTATGCCCAGATCGACAGGGACGCACTCAACCTGGTATGGGGAGTGAAGAAATTCAACCATTACCTACACGGACAAAAATTTACCTTGTTGACTGACCATCAACCCCTCGTCTCCATATTCAACCCTAAAAAGGGTGTTCCCATTATGACAGCGCAAAGGCTACAGAGGTGGTCCCTTTTCCTAGGGGCACACCAATATGAAATAGAATACAAAGGATCAAAACAGCATGGGAATGCTGATGGTTTATCACGCCTACCGTTGCCAATGGAAATGTTCCACTCAACCATAGTGGAATGTCTACCAGTAACAAATTCTGCCATTGAAAAGGAAACGAGAAATGACCCGACTCTCTCACGAGTCTACAATTTAACGGTGAAGGGATGGCCAGCACATGGCGAACCACTGTTGCCAGCATTTTCGCAAAGAAGAGAACAGCTGTCAGTGTGCCGAGGAACCTTGATGTGTGGATCCAGAGTGGTGATTCCACCCAAACTCCAGGATAAAGTGCTAAAGGAGCTTCACGAGGGGCATCTGGGTGGAGTGAAAATGAAGAACCTAGCCAGAGCGTTTGTGTGGTGGCCAGGTATCGATGGAGACATCGAAGAAATGACCAAGAGCTGCCTAGGATGCCAGAAGGTCCAAAACGCCCCACCACAAGCCCCTCTACATCCATGGGAGTGGCCCTCATCTCCATGGCAAAGGGTACACATCGACTTTGCTGGTCCATTTATGGACTCAATGTTCTTAATCGCGGTTGATGCAAGCTCCAAGTGGCCGGAGGTAATAAAGATGTCCTCCACCACCACAGAAAAAACCATCACAGTATTAAGGACCATATTTGCCAGGAATGGGCTGCCTGAACAGATCTGTTCTGATAATGGACCGCAATTTGTGTCCGAAGAATTCAGGAAGTTCTTAAAAAACAATGGGGTTAAGCACTACACGTCCGCCCCATACCATCCCGCCACCAATGGATTGGCTGAAAGGTTTGTCCAGACCTTCAAGAAGGCCATAAACGCCATGGGTAATGAAGACATAAAACTTCAGCATAAGGTAGATAACTTCTTGTTTGCATACAGGAATGCAACACATGTGGTTACAAACCAAAATCCCGCCATGATGTTCTTCAATAGAAGCCTAAGATGCCGGCTGGATTTGATCAAGCCAAACATCAGAAGGGACGTGGAGAACCGGCAATTTCCAGGCATGAATGAAAGGCCAACTAGAACCTTCCAGATAGGTCAACAAGTTTTGGCCCGGAACTACCGTACCGAGAAATGGCAGCCTGGAACTATTTGCACACGACTAGGACCGCTGATGTATACCGTGGACATTGGAGAAAGAATAATAAGGTGCCATGCTGACCAGATCATAGAGTCATCCGAAAAGGGACCAGCTACACCACAACTCTATACGCCTAATGATGAAGTAGAGATACCCATAGTATCTACCTCCGATCCGGTGATACTGGAACCAGATGAACCTGACACTGGCATTCAAGCTGAATCAGCCTTGCCAAAAGAACCTACTACACCACCAGAAACTACTACACCACCGAGGCGTTATCCGGACCGAGTCAGGAAGCCTCCAGAGAGACTGACTTATAATTGATTAACTGCAGCAATGTGCAGATTATTGTTCTTGTAACATGTTAATTAACGATTACTTAAAATATTATGTACTGGTTGTCTAAAAGGGGAGGAATTGTGGTGTATGTGCCTTTAAGAGCCCCCTGTGTACTGTAATGCTGGTAATGGCCACTCGGGCTATATAAGCCTGTATATTGTCTTGTATCTGTTTGTTCACCTCCAGACTTTGTTCAGTAAACACCTGTGAAACCAACTCCTGCCTTCTGTGTCTCTATTAACACACGGATACAACATATATATACTGGGGTTATTGCCTCTGGCCAGTCAGAAGTGTCTGAGCTGCTCCAGAGCCCCGTGTGGTTTCGAATCGCACCCCTTTCTTGGTTCTGACCGCCGGACTTATTCAGTAGCGATGTAGACAAAACGAGACTCATGGTTGGGTGCAAAGAAGACCAGTATTTATTGAAATAAAAAGAAATAAACTTGAAAATAATCAATACAGCACACCTATGCTAAATACAGCACTTTTACTTAACACAGTACACTTATGTTCACTTCAGCAGTCTTTTGCTTAGTACAACACTCTTTTACTTAAATACAGCACTTTTAGTCTACTACAGCAGTCTTTTGCTTAGTACAACACTCTTTTACTTAATTACAGTACTTTTAGTCAACTACAGCACTCTTTTGCTTAGTACAACTCTCTTTTACTTAAAATAGCAACTTTACCTAGTGCAGCTCACCTTAATACAGTACACTTTGCTTCCTACAGCACCTTTGCTTAGTACAACACTCTTACTTAATAGGGGAGGAGAAAACAGACACAACGAGGGAAAATTGACTAAAATTACAATTTAACAAAATTCCCCTTAATTCCCACCCTCAAATACATATCTAAGTTGCCTTGTAATGGGTCAGAAAATCTATGCTCACCAGAGAACGCCTGCTCCGTGCCCTTGTGGTCTTAGATTCTTCACCGCCCCAAAATGGAGATACCCCCAGTGTTTAAAAGTAACTGCTGATATTCCACTCCCTTCGGCGGGTTCCTGAGTTGTAGATAGGGCACGGAGGTGAGGCTGCAGAGAGAGACTGAATGGCTTCCTGAGAAGCTACCTTTATACCCAATTTGGAGCTGAAATCTTCGCGCGCAAATTCGGATGTATCTGGGCTGTACAAAAGGGAATCGATCTGTCCCCATTCATTGTGATGGGTTTTTGAATGTATCCCCATTCATTGTCTGGTTTGAATAAAGCTGCCTCAGTTTGAAAAAAACATGTCTGTTTCCTTAATTGCTGGAGAAACAGTCCTTGGATGTTAGTGTAAACAAATCCATTGTCCTGTGGTCAGTCCAACCGCAATTGATTGACAGTCTCAAGTGCTTAATCTCCTGAGTGAACATTGTAGCTTTGTTCGTGTAAACAGAATTCTTTGATTGACAGTTTGAATACCTCATTACTTCGGAGGCTGGGTTTTTTCCAAACCCTTTGCAGTCACACAAGCAGGCTGTCCTTTTGTCTCCTGCCACGAGTTCTGACAGCCATCTTTGATTTTACTTTTTCACATACACAGGCTGTGTTGTGTCTTTTGCCACAAGGTCGGACAGCCATCTTTGATTTTCCTTTCCACACACACATGGGCTGCCCTTTTCCTGCTGCCACGAGGTCTGACGGCCATTTTGATGCCCTGGATTTTTAAAGATATATTCTACCCAGGTTTTCCTTAATCAAAAATATAATCTTCGGGGCTGTAGAAATTTTGGAAATCCTTGCAAAATCTTACAGTCCCCCATCGGATACTAAAACTTGATTGTAGTATCCTGTCCAAAGGTGAGCAATAATTTCTGACCCCCCACAAACAACCTTCCCTTATACTAATCCAGATCTATCTTTGATCCCCCGACTCCTCCATCTCCCCTACCCAGAGAGAATCGCAGTACACGGTAGGCATCTATTGACAGAAAAACATGATTAGTTAAATAATCAATACACAGAGGTGGTCCAATGCCCATGCACCACTTGTATTCACAATAATTCAAGCATGGAGGGGTCCAATGCCCCTGCACCACTTGTTACATAGTTTTAACATGATACGACATCTTCAATGGGATTACCACCAAGCCAAAACATATCTGTTAAAAATACAAATGGAAGAAAACAAGCTTCCCTTTTTTTTACATAATGCAATAGCCTGACACTTTAATAAATGGCACCATTCTTCAGCCATAAATGTTTTGAAACTTTCACAATCTGCAAACGCAACAATACATAGGCATATGCAAATGTCCCAAATAACTCCAAACAAGTAGTCCAACTTTACAGTTAGGAACTAAATTCACACATTATTTCCTGCCCAACGCATTACCGGCACCCGGCTACCGACCATAGAGAACATCTACCAGAAACGCTGTTTACGGAGGTCACTGACCATCATCAAAGACCCTACCCACCCCAGCCACAGTCTGTTCGCCCCCCTGCCATCTGGGAGATGCTACAGATGCATTCACACCCGAACAACCTGATTTAGGAACAGCTTCTTTCCCAGGGCTGTCATCCTACTGAACTCCACAAATAAATTCTAAAGCCTGCACATCTGCCAATGCACTTTATTGTGTTTATGTTAATGTATTACAAGCCAAATGAATGTTGAATGTTTAAATGTCTTAATCTAAATGTACACTCTCGGGAGCCGCAAGCCTACATTTCGTTGTACTGCACTTGTGCACTAACAATGACAATAAAGTTAATTATGATTATGATTATGATTGGAGTTGGGACCGGTACATAATACAAGATGTAAAATAATTAACAAGCTTTTGTAAACTCTGAATCAAACTTCCAATAACAGTTTAAATGCTGTGGGCATCTGCCTCCTGAAGACCCCTTCCTTCGTTGGCTAGGCATGCTTCCTTTCCCGAACACCCAAAAACACGATGGTCCTCTGTAACTTCCGTAACTCTGAAAAAACTAAAAAAAATCTAGCCAGGTCCCCTGGCTCGGTGGGGGGCTGTGATCAGGTCCTGCGACCTCGACTCACATAGACACACTGGGACGGTTCCATACTTAAAACTTATGCTGTAATAATTGTTAATGCTACCAAATTGCAATACAAAATTTAAATTAACACGTTCTACCTTAAACCTTTATACACATTACTTGAACAAAGCTATATACAAGCGCTGCCCGTCTCCGGGCAGCCAGCCTAATCCCTGTTTGGGCTGCCACAGGTGGCACCCTGCGGTGTGGCTGGACTGATTCCAACTTAATGTCCCTCGCAGCTTATGGCTGCTGGTTGGGGACTTCTGTCTTTTGGCTTCTCCCTGACTCGGGAGGCTGCCCTATTCCATTGGAAAGCTGGTGACCATACTTTCTTGGGCTGGGGTACCCGAAGAGATCTCCTAGGGAGTGTCGCTGGTGGGGCTACCCTGGCGAACAGACCCTTAGCTCGGGTCACACTCCTTGCTGGCTGGGGACATCCTCCTTTTGGTCCCTCCCTTCCCAAACCTGGGCTGGGGACAGGCAATCCCTTGCCACTGGCTGCCAGTGGCTGAGAGCCTTTCCCTTCAGGTCTAAAACCTGGTTCAAGCTCCTCCCTGGAGTCCCACAAGAGAGGGGGAATCGCTCGGGCCAAGTGCTGGGGAACTTCTCCTCTCACGCACGCGACTGCGCCTCTGTGTGCAGTCTGTGTGTGTGTATGCACCACAGGTTGAGGCTTTCTAATCTCAGGTACAATCCCAGCTGCCTGTTTCCCTGCCTCCAGCTTAAACAACCTGCACTGTTTGATATAACTGGCAGCCTGCCAGTAATCCTGTTCAAAATCCTTTTCCCTCACCAGGGTGGCCTTAACTGTGGAATCTTGGGCCTGGACCTGCTTTTGGTCCGTGGTCAAAGCTATCCCCTGTGTGCCTCCCCTGTCCTGGATTACTGCTACCGGACAGCTCTACAGGGGTCCCAGAACTCTCCTTCCCTGTTCCCCTGCTTGAACAACTTACACTGGACATGAATGGCTCCTCCCCTAGCACAAGCCACAGCACCTGCCTGTGTAGCCTGTGAGCTTGTACCCACTGCAGGCTGGGGATTTCTGACCTCAGGTTCACTCCCAGCTGTCTGTTTCCCTGTGGGTCCCATTAAGCTAAATGGGACCTCGTTAGACCGGGATGAATTGGTCAGGTCTTCCGAGTGGACCACCATGCTGGAGGCTCCAGTGTCCACCGAATATCTCCCCTGCCCCGTCTTCAACCCCATCTTATCATAGGGCCTGCTCCCCTCAGCATTTTCGCGGGGACACAGGTCAACAGGCTGCGCTGGCTCTAGTCATTGCTGGGAGTGGGATGGGGCAGACGGGTCAATGTACTGGTGGTGGCTGCTACTCTATCCTGGCCAGTCAGAAGAGACCGTAGGGACTGTAAAAATGACTCGATCACAGCGGGAGGGATATCTGGCCCTGCCTTTTGGACAGAGGCTGTGGGATCCTTTCCCTTGTTCTCCTTCCAGGGATTCTTACAGTCATTTCTCCAGTGACCATCTTTCCCGCACCCATGACAATTTAACCTAGCCTGGGAGGATCGGTTCCCCTCCTGGTGCCACTCTTTCTTACACTGGCTCCCAGGTTTAACCTCATGGACACTTCCCTTGGGTTGGGGCACCTCGATACAACTCATGTTTCTGAAGGCTAATGTAAGCCAGCAGATCACCACTTCTTCAGTGGTCTGGGGGTTTTGGGGGTCAAACCAAGCCACGACCTGGGCTTGGATCTGGGGTAGGCTGTTTGTCATGAGACAATGGAGCCAGTGGATCAATTGGACTGGGCCCAGTGCTACCTGCCCTGGCATTCCCGGGCATGCACTCCAGTACACTGGCCACAGCCTGTCCCCGAATGCCTGCGGGGACTCCCCTGGGAGCTGCACTGTTCTCTCTATCCGGGCGAAGGGACTACCATCATTGAGTCCAATGGCCTCCAATATCTCATTCTTGAGACCCTCATAATCCCTCTGCTCCCTTTTGCACTTGCCAGATAGGGCCTGGAGGAGATCACCTCCCAGGGAACACAGCAGCATTTTTGCTTGCTCTGCATCATCACAGTCATTTACACAAGCTGCCTGCTCTGTCTCCCTGAAGTGTAGAGAGGGGTCTCCCTGTTTAGTGAGCTTGGGGATGTGGCTAACCATGTCCCTGAGCTGGTGGGTGCCATACGGCACCACAAACTGATTCTGGATGGCCCCTGGGTCATCTTCATCAACGGGCGGACCGTACCTCCGTTGTCAGAGGGGGTACACTGGTCCTGGTCCCGGCCTATCTGGTGGGGCCTGCTGTGCTTCCTCTACCACCTCATCCTCCACTCCCCTTTGCTGCCAGAGCTCCTGAAAGGTCAGAGCCGTGGGTGGTGGTCGTGGGACCTCTGATTCCCTGACCAAACTTTTCCTGGGTGTTGCCTGTGGGACGGTTTTATTTGGGTTGCTGGTAAAATCCGGCTGACCTGCCTTCAGGCTGATCAGACATATCATCGCCTTTGCCCTCTTTAAAGCCATATTCAAGCTTTCTATCTCTTCCCTACAGGGACCATGATCTGCTTCCTCAAACCCTTGCTCGCAGGCCAGCTTATACGCTGCCTTTACCTCCCTAACCTTTTCCTCCTGCACTTTTACTTCTTGTATGAGGCGGGTGTTCTCCTCCCGCACCCTCATCTCATTGCTCTTGGCCTCTGCCACTAGGCACTTCAGGTACTCTGACTTGAGCCTCATGTGGCTTTTGCCCTCACTGAACTGGACCACCAGGTGCTCTATCTCGGCCTGGTATTCTTCAACCTCCCTTTCCCTATCCCAACTCTCTGCTCTAGATTCCCTAAGCCTGCGGGTAACTTCCCCAAGCCTACGGGCACCTAACCACAAACAGACCAGTGGGATAAAAAGAAACCCAATAACTGCTGCTCTCTCCAGACCCAAACCACCATCTGCTACATCGCATACCATTGCCGATGGTCCTGCCGCAGTCGTCATTTTGTAGGAATTACTTGGGGGTATATATACTAGGGTTATTGCCTCTGGCCAGTCAGAAGAATCTGAGCTGCTCCAGACCCCCGTGCGGTTTTGAATCGCTCCCCTTTCCTGGTTCTGATCGCTGGACTTATTCAGTAGCGATGTAGACAAAACGAGACTCATGGTTGGGTGCAAAGAAGACCAGTATTTATTGAAATAAAAATAAATGAACTTGAAAATAATCAATAGAGCACACCTATGCTAAATACAGCACTTTTACTTAACACAGTACACTTATGTCTACTACAGCAGTCTTTTGCTTAGTACAACACTCTTTTACTTAAATACAGCACTTTTAGTCTACTACAGCACTCTTTTGCTTAGTACAACTCTCTTTTACTTAAAATAGCACCTTTACCTAGTGCAGCTCACCTTAATACAGTACACTTTGATTACTACAGCACCTTTGCTTAGTACAACACTCTTACTTAATAGGGGAGGAGAAAACAGACACAACGAGGGAAAATTGACTAAAATTACAATTTAACAAAATTCCCCTTAATTCCCACACCCAAGTACCTATCTAAGTTGCCTTGTAATGGGTCAGAAAATCTGTGCTCACCAGAGAATGCCTGCTCCGTGCTTTTGCGGTCTTAGATTCTTCACCGCCCCGAAATGGAGATACCCCAGTGTTTAAAAGTAACTGCTGGTTATTCCACTCCCTTCGGCAGGCTCCTGAGTTGTAGATAGGGCACGGAGGTGAGGCTGCAAAGAGAGAGCGAATGGCTTCCTGAGAAGCTATCTTTATACCCCATTTGGAGCCGCAATCTTCACGCCCAAATTCGGATGTATCTGGGCTATACAAAAGGGAATCGATCTGTCCCCATTCATTGTGATGGATTTTTGAATGTATCCCCATTCATTGTCTGGTTTGAATAAAGCTGTCTCAGTTTGAAAAGAACATGTCTGTTTCCTTAATTGCTGGGCAAACAGCCCTTATATGTTAGTGTAAACAAATCCATTGTCCTGTGGTCAGTCCAACTGCAATTGATTGACAGTCTCAAGTGCTTAATCTCCTGAGTCAACATTGTAGCTTTGTTCGTGTAAACAGAGTTATTTGATTGACAGTTTGAATACCTCATTACTTCAGAGGCTGTTTTTTTCCCCAAACCCTTTGCAGTTACACAAGCAGGCTGTCCTTTTGTCTCCTGCCACGTGGTCTGACAGCCATCTTTGATTTTCCTTTTTCACATACACAGGCTGTGTTGTGTCTTTTGCCACAAGGTTGGACAGCCATCTTTGATTTTCCTTTCCAGACACACATGGGCTGCTCTTTTCCTGCTGCCACGAGGTCTGACGTCCATTTTGATGCCCTGGATTTTTAAAGATATATTCTACCCAGGTTTTCCTTAATCAAAAATATAATCTTTGGGGCTGTAGAAATTTTGGAAATTCTTGCGAAATCTGACAGCATGTAGGATGGGGGAAATGTCTAAAAATCGGAAAGGCCTCTCAAAGTGGGATAATAGAGGCAATTAAGTGGTTGTTAAGGGCCTTAAGAGCCTATCACGCCTCTTGGAGGCGGGATGGAAACCGGGTCAGAAAACACGCATATGGGAAAATTGCTCGGAGGCAGGATGGAGGCAGGATCGGGCCCACCCGCCATTCTTTGCGATTTTACCACCTCACACGCTTCCAAACCCGCCTCCTTGTGCTTGGCAAAATTGAGCTCTTTGTGTCTGTCTTCACATAAGAGAGGGACCATCCAGACATTGTAGTTAAGAAGGAGCTGTGTGAAATATTAGATGTAATCATTATAGTGAGCGAGGAAATATTGGCCCAGAAATTCATGTCGGGGGTTTCCCGCGGGTGCAAGCCCCCGACCTACACTTACCTAGCGCGCCGGCAGTTGAGGCCTGGGCCTGCGTGGATTCCCTCTCTGTGGCCCGGTCCCGCTCCCGGCGCGCTGTGCTTGCGTGATCCAGCGGCATAGTTAGTGCGATGCGTCCGCTGGGATCACGTGAGCCAAGGGCAACCAATCGGAGGAGGGAAAAGCCCATTCATGAGATTGACAGAAAGAACTGTCAAACAAATGAAAACTCCGGCCCCCAAAACAGTACTTACCCTTCAAATAAATATTTTTAAAAATCACACTTTTTAAATAAGCTATAAATAACATTAAATAACTGTTATAAACAATAATTTAAATTTTTGAAAAAAATAATTTAAAAAAAAAACGGGGCTAAAAATACACTTACCTTACTTTAAAGTATTTAAAAATAATAAACCTGTGGAAAAAAATGTCTAATTTTAATTAATTGACCACTTACCTTTTAAAATGAAGTCCTTATGCCTGGTTTTTAAATGTGTAAAATGTAGAGGCCTTCACGCACGGAAAAACCCCTTCGTTCAGAGGATCGGAAATGCCGGTTTCCCGCGCATGCGTAGTGCATGCAAGAAACCGGCACTTCCATCAGGTCCACGCGTGAGTACTCCGTGCTTACTCATGCGTTGCGACCCGAATTTCTGGGCCAATATTTATATGTTCCAGGATCTGGATGTCGCTGGCAAGGCCAGGATTTATTGCCCATCCCTAATTGCCCTTGAGAAAGTGTTGGTCAGCTGCCTTCTAGAACTGCTGCAGTCCCTGTGCTGAAGGTACTCCCACAGTGCTGTTAGGGAGGGAATTTCATTATTTTGACCCAGCAACAATGAAGGAAACATGGAAACATAGAAGATAGGAGTAGGAGCAGGCCATTCGGCCCCTTGAGCCTGCTCCGCCATTCAATGCGATCATGGCTGATCATCCAAATTCAGTACCCGGTCCCTGCTTTCTCCCCATACCCCTTGATCCCTTTAGCCTTAAGAAATATATCCAACTCCTTCTTGAATATATTTAATGTATTGGCCTCTACTGCCTTCTGTGGTAGAGAATTCCACAGGTTCACCACTCTCTGGGTGAAGAAATTCCTCCTCATTTCTGCCCTAAATGGCCTAACCCTTATCCTTAGACTGTGACCCCTGGTTCTGGACTCCCCGACCATCGGGAACATCCTTCCTGCATCTAGTATGTACAGTCCTGTCAGAATTTTATAAGTTTCAATGAGATCCCCTCTCATTCTTCTAAACTCCAGCGAGTACAAGCCCAATCGACCCAATCTCTCCTCATACGTCATTCCTGCCATCCCAGGTATCAGCCTGGTGAATCTTCGCTGAACTCCTTCCATGGCAAGAACATCTTTCCTCAGATAAAGCGACCAAAGCTGCACACAATACTCAAGATGTGGTCTCACCAAGGCCCTGTACAACTGCAGCAAGACATCCTTGTTCCTGTACTCAAACCCTCTCGCTACAAAGGCCAACATACCATTTGCCTTCTTAACCGCCTGCTGCACCTGCATGCTTACCTTCAGCGACTGGTGCACAAGGACACCCAGGTCTCGTTGCACTTCCCCTTCTCCCAATCTATTGCCATTCAGATAATAACCTGCCTTCCTGTTTTTGCCACCAAAGTGGATAACCTCACATTTATCCACGTTATATTGCATCTGCCATGCTTCTGCCCAATCACCCAACCTGTCCAAATCATCCTTTGTTTCTCGGCATCTTCCTCACAGCACACACGCCCGCCCAGCTTTGTGTCATCTGCAAATTTGGAGATATTACATCTAGTTCCCTTGTCTAGATCATTAATATATATTGTGAATAGCTGGGGTCCAAGGACCGATCCCTGCAGTACCCCACTAGTCACTCAGAAAAAGGCCCAGTTATTCCAACTCTTTGCTTTCTGTCTGCCAACCAGTTCTCTATCCAAGTCAATACCTTGCCCCAATCCCATGTGCCTTAACTTTACACACTAATCTCTTATGCGGGACCTTATCAAAAGCCTTCTGAAAGTCCAAATACACCACATCCACTGGTTCTCCCTTATCTATTTTACTAGTTACATCCTCAAAATATTCCAGTAGATTAGTCAAGCATGATTTACCTTTTGTAAATCCATGTTGACTTTGTCCGATCCTGTCACTGTTTTCCAAGTGCTCTGCTATTACATCTTTTATAATGGACTCCAGCATTTTCCCCACTACTGATGTCAGGCTTACCGGTCTGTCATTCCCCGTTTTCTCTCTACCACCTTTTTTGAATAGTGGGGTAACATTAGCTACCCTCCAATCCATGGGTACTGTTCCAGATTCCATCGAATGTTGGAAGATTATCAGCAATACATCTACATTTTCTAGGGCCACTTCCTTAAGTACCCTAGGATGTAGATTATCAGGCCCTGGGCATTTATCGGCCTTCAATCCCATCAATTTCCCTAACACCATTTCCCTACAAATACTGATTTCTTTCAGTTCCTCCCTTTCATCAGACCCTATGTTCCCCGACATCTCTGGGAGGTTATTTGTGTCCTCCTTTGTGAAGACAGAACCAAAATATGTATTTAATTGGTCAGCCATTTCTTTGTTCTCCGTTACAAATTCCCCTGATTCTGACTGCAAGTGACCTACGCTTGACTTCACCAACCTTTTTCTCTTCACATATCTATAAAAGCTTTTACAGTCAGTTTTTATGTTCCCTCGCAAGCTTACTCTCGTATTCTATTGTCCCTTTCTTAATTAATCCCTTTGTCCTCCTTTGTTGAATCTTAAACTGCTGCCAATCCTCAGGTTTACTGCTTTTTCTGGCCAATTTATATGTCCTCTCCTTGGATCTTATGCTGTCCCTAATTTCCTTTTTAGCCATGGTTGAGTCACCTTTTCTGTTTTATTTTTATGCTAAACTGGGATGAACAAATTCTGTAGTTCATCCATGCGGCCTTTGATTTTTTGCCATTGCCTATCCACTGTCAACCCTTTGAGTGACATTCCCAAATCAGTCCTACCCAACTCGTGCCTCAGACCATCATAGTTTCCTTTATTTAAATTCAGGACCCTAGTCTCTGAGTCAACTACTTCATTCTCCATCCTAATGAAGAATTCGATCATATTATGATCGCTCTGACCTAAGGGGCCTCGTACTACAAGATTGCTAATTAATCCTTTCTCGTTACATAATACCCAGTCTAAGCTGGCCTGATCTCTGGTTGGTTCCTCGACATATTGGTCCAGGAAACCATCCCATAAACACTCCAGGAATTCCTCCTCCACAGTATTGCTACTAATTTGGTTAGCCCAATCTATATGTAGATTAAAGTCACCCATGATGACTGCTGTGCCCTTATTGCACGCTTCTTTAATTTCCCTTTTAATGCCATCCCCAACCTCACCATTACTGTTTGGGGGTCTATATACCACTCCCACGAACGTTTTCTGCCCCATGGTATTTCTCAGTTCTACCCATACAGATTCCACATCATCAAAGCTAATATCCTTCCTTACAATTGTGTTAATCCCTTCTTTAACCAGCAATGCTACCCCACCTCCCTTTCCTTTTTGCCTATCTTTCCTGAATATTGAATACCCCTGGATGTTGAGTTCCCAGCCTTGGCCACCCTGGAGCCATGTTTCCGTAACCCCAATCAAATCATATTTGTTTACCTCTATTTGCGCAGCTAATTCATCCACCTTATTACGAATGCTCCTCCCATTAAGACACAAAGCCTTCAGGCTTGTTTTTTTAATGCTCTTAGACCTATTAGAATTATTATTTACTGTGGCCATGTTTGATTTAGCTGTTGATTTCTCTGACTGCCACTTTTGTTTTTCTCCTTCCTATCTTTTGCTTTTATCCTTGTTTCCCTTTCCTCTGTCCCCTTGCTCAGGTTCCCAACCCCCTGCCATTTTAGTTTAAACCCTCCCCCAGAGCACTAGCAAACACTCCCCCTAGGACACCGGTCCCGGCCCTGCCCAGGTGCAAACCGTCTGGAGTGGCAATATATTTCCAAGTCAGGATGATGTGTAACTTGGAGGCGAAATTGGAGGTGATGGTGTTCCCATGTGCCTGCTGCCCTTGTCCTTCTAGGTTGTAGAGTTCGCAGGCTTGGGAGATGCTGACGATAAAGTCTTGGTGAGTTACTGCAGTGCATATTGTAGATGGTACACACTGCAGCCATGGTGCGTTGGTGGTAGAGGGAGTGAATGCCTGGTGGTGGATGGGATACCAAACAAGCGGGCTTCTTTGTATTGGATTGTGTCAAGCTTCTTGAGTGTTGTTGGAGCTGCACTCATCCAGGCAAGTGGAGAGTATTCCATCACACTCCTGACTTGTGCCTGTTACATGGTGGAAAGGCTTTGGGGAGTCAGGAGGTGAGACACTTGCCTCAGAATACCCAGCCTCTGACCCGCTCTTGTTCCCACAGTAATTATGTGGCTGGTCCAGTTAATTTTCTGGTCAATGTGGACCACCAGTATATTGATGGTGGGGGATTCGGTGATGGTACTGCCGTTGAATGTCAAAGGGAGGTGGTTAGACTCTTGCTTGTTGGAGATAGTCATTGCCTGACACTTGTATGGCGCAAATGTTACTTTCCACTTATCAGCCCGAGCCTGAACGACATCCAAATCTTGTGTGCAGGCATGGACTGCTTCATTTTCTGAGGAGTTGCGAATGGAACTGAACACTGTGCAATCATCAGCGAACATCCCCACTTCTGACTCTGTGGTGGAGAGAAGGTCATTGATGAAGCAGCTGAAGATGGTTGGGCCTAGGACACTGCCCTATGTCCTGGGGTTGAAACGATTGACCTCCAACCACCACAACCATCTTCCTTTGTGCTAGGTATGATTCCAGCCAGTGAAGAGTTTTCCCCCTGATTCCCATTCACTTCAATTTTACTAGGGGTCCTTGATGCTACACTTGGTCAACTGCTGCCTTGATGTCAAGACAGTCACTCTCGTCTCACCTCTGGAATTCAGCTCCTTTGTCCATGTTTGGACCAAGGCTATAATGAGCTCTGGAGCCGAGTGGTCTTGGTGGAACTTAAACTGAGCATCCGTGAGCAGCTATTGGTGAGTAAGTGCAGCTTGATAGCACTGTCAATGACAACTTCCATCACTTTGCTGATGATTGAGAGTAGACTGATGGGACAGTAACAGAGCATTTGGATAAACATAATTTAATAGGACAGAGTCAGCGTGGTTTTATGAAGGGGAAGTCATGTTTGACAAATTGCTCGAATTCTTTGAGGACGTAACATACAGGGTGGATAAAGGGGAACCAGTGGATGTAGTGTATTTGGATTTCCAAAAGGCATTTGACAAGGTGCCACACAAAAGATTACTGATCAAGATAAAAAATCACGGGATTGGGGGTAATATACTGGCATGGGTGGAAGATTGGCTATCTAACAGAAAACAAAGAGTTGGGATAAATGGTTCATTCTCGGGCTGGCAATCAGTAACTGGTGGTGTTCCGCAGGGGTCAGTGCTGGGACCCCAACTCTTTACAATCTATATTAATGATTGGGAGGAAGGGACTGAGTGCAACATATCCAAGTTTGCAGATGATACAAAGATGGGAGGGAAAGCAGTGTGTGAGGAGGACATAAAAAACCTGCAAAAGGACATAGACAGGCTAAGTGAGTGGGCAGAGATTTGGCAAACGGAATATAATATTGGAAAGTGTGAGGTTATGCACTTTGGCAGAAAAAAATCAAAGAGCAAGTTATTAGCTAAATGGAGAGAAACTGCAAAGTGCTACAGTACAAAGGGATCTGGGGGTCCTGGTGCATGAGACACAAAAAGTTAGTATGCAGGTGCAGCAGGTGATCAGGAAGGCCAATGGAATCTTGGCTTTTATTGCAAGGGGGATGGAGTATAAAAACAGGGATGTCTTGCTGCAGTTATACAGGGTATTGGTGAGGCCACACCTGGACTACTGCGTGCAGTTTTGGTTTCCATATTTAAGAAAAGATATACTTGCTCTCAAGGTGGTTCAGAGAAGGTTCACTCGGTTGATTCCGGAGATGAGGGGGTTGACGTATGAGGAAAGGTTGAGTAGGTTGGGACTCTACTCATTGGAGTTCAGAAGAATGAGAGGCGATCTTATCGAAACATATAAGATTGTGAGGGGGATTGATCGGGTGGATGCGGTGAGGATGTTTCCACTGATGGGTGAGACTTGAACTAGGGGGCATAATCTTAGAAACTTTCAAAACTGAGATGAGGAGAAACTTCTTTACTCAGAGGGTAGTAAATCTATGGAATTTGCTGCCCCAGAGAGCTGTGGAAGCTGCAACATTAAATAGATTTAAAACGGAGATAGACAGTTTCCTAGCAGATAAGGGAATTAGGGGTTACGGGGAGAGGGCAGGGAAGTGGACGTGAGTCTAGGTTCGGATCAGCCATGATCCTATTGAATGGCGGAGCAGGCCCGAGGGGCCGTATGGCCTACTCCTGCTCCTACTTCTTATGTTCTTATGACAGTAATTGGCCGGATTGAATTTGTTCTGCTTTTTGTGGACAGGACATACCTGGGCAGTTTTCCACATTGTCAGGTAGATGCCAGTGTTGTAGCTGTACTGGAACAGCTTGGCTAGAAGTGCGGCTAGTTCTGGAGCACTAGTCTTCTGCACGACAGCCAGGATGTTGTTGGGGCCCATAGCCTTTGCTGTGTCCAGTGGAGTGAATCGAATTGGCTGAATACTGGCTTCTGTAATGGTGGGGACCTCAGGAGTAGGCCAATATGAATCATCCACTCGACACTCTGGCTGAAGATGGTAGCAAATACTTCAGCCTTGTCTTTTGCACTCACATGCTGGGCTCTGCCATCATTGAGATTGTGTATATTCATGAAGCCTCCTCCTCCCATTAGTTCTTTAATGGTCCACCACCATTCCTGGCTGCATGTGGCAGGACTGCAGCGCTTTGATCTGATCCATTAATTGTGGGATCGCTTAGCTCTGTCTAAAGCATGCTGTTTCTGCTGTTTAGCATGCATGTAGTCCTGTGTTGCAGCATCCCCAGGTTGCCACCTCATGTTTAGGTGCGCCTGGTGCTACTCCTGGCATGCTCTTCTACACTCTTCATTGATCCAGGGTTGGTCGCCTAGCTGGATGTTAATGGTAGAGTGAGTGATATGCTGGGCCATGAAGTTACAGATTTTGTGGAGTACAATTCTGCTGCTGCTGATGGCCCACAGTGCCTCATGGATGCCCAGTGTTGAGCTGCTAGATCTGTTCTGAATCTATCCCATTTAGCACATTGGTAGTGCCACACAACATGATGGAGGGTGTCCTCAGTGTAAAGATGGGATTTTGTCTTCTCAGGGACTGTGCGTTAGTCACTGCTACGAAAGCTGTGATGGACAGATGCAGGAAGATATCAGATGATAAGGGGTTTAGCATCTTTGAAAGTAGATAAATCACCAGGCCCAGGTGAAATGTATTCCAGGCTTTAAGAGAAGCAAGGGACGAAATAGCGGAGGCTCTGATCATCATTTTCCAATCCTCTCTGGCTGCAGGTGTGGTGCTGGAGGACAGGAGGACTGTTAACATTGTACCATAGTTTATAAAGGGATAGACATGTTTAATTACAGGCCAGTCAGCCATACCTCGAGGTTGGGCAAATTATTGGACAAAATCCTGAGGGACTGTAATAATCATCATTTAGCAAGATCCAGATTAATCAGGGACAGTCAGCATGGATTTATCAAGGGAAGGTCATGCCTGACTAAGTTTATTGAATTTTTTGAGGAGGTAGCAAGGAAGGTTGATGAGGATAGCGCATTTAATGTATTCTACATGAATTTTAGCAAGGCTTTTGCCAAGGTCCCACATGGCAGACTGGTCAGAAAAGTAATAGCCCATGGGATCCAAGGAAAAGTGGCAAGTTGGATCCAAAATTGGCTCAATGACAGGAAGCAAAGGTTAATGGTCGTCCCAAAGTGCTTCAAAGCCAATGAAGTACTTTTTGAAGTATAGTCACTGCTGTAATGTGGGGAAACGCGGCAGTCAGTTTGCACACAGCAAGGTCCCATAAACAGCAATGAAAAATGACCAGATAATCTGTTTTATTTTTGTGACGTTGGAGAAGAAGTGAATCTATAAATATGTAAAACTGAGTAGTTATTATTGCCATCTGTAGCCAGAAAGATATAGCAGTTTGCAATCTTGGTAGGAAACATTTGTTTGACTTGAAAGTGTATTGTGGCAGGTACTAATACAGATGTTTGTGCAATGATGAAAGCCTTGTTATTGTTCTGAGCTGTATGTGTGTCTGATTTGAAATGTCCCACGCAATTATCAGAGGTATTACAGTAAAGATTAGTGGACAATTAAACACATTCCCCTGACAAATAGTTAACAAGGCCCTAAATGGCCAAAACAGCCTGTAAGCTGATTTTTTTCAGCAAATATTCTTAAATATTTCAGTTGCTGTTTGTAAGGGAGGAAAACTGGGAGGAGCACCAAAACTGTCAAAACTGCCAGTTTCATATCATTCCACCAGTTCTAATGTCTACCTCCGCCACTGGTGGTATTAAATGGCAATGGGAAACCCCTCATGAAGAGAGATTATAATATATTACACTCATTCAAGTAATTGGATATGGGTCTGTACCTCTATGATTCCTCACCCAATTGGGCAGATTTTCCTGTCCCTGTGCCTGGTTCGATTGCATTACCTAGGTGCAACCCATAGAGGAAAATCTGGTGGTGAATGCCAACCAGCCGTGAGGAAACATACACGGCATTCTGGCCATTTGGAAGGACTGCCCCAATGAATTTGCAAACTTGCCTGTGGCATCTATTGGAAGCAGAAGATTGGTATTTCCCAACAGGACAGGAGGGTAAATTTGGGGATGAATTGCCTCGGGCTTGTTCATGTGCTATTGCTTTTATTTGTCCATGCTCTGAAAGCAATAGGGCACTTAAAGGAGGAAAGGAAAATTACATTATAAAGTGGTAAACTGCTGACTTATAAAACTGTATTGAGAATATTGCTGGTCGATACTGTACAAGCATCTTCATTCAATATTTTGATAAATATCTAATTTTTGAAAGTACTGCATTCTTGGAACATTAGAGCCTATAATAGATGGATCAATAGCATGGAAATGTTTTACTATAATGGTAATCTTCGTGAGCTCTCAGGTTGAAATGACGTGTGCATGAAAAGTTACATTAGAGATTGAAGATCCATGTCTGCATTCACATTTACTTGATGATGTCTGCTTTTTGTTTAGTCTTGATTTGCATGCTCTAACTGTAAGGTGCAGTGCTCTTCAATGATTGCCAAATCTGTTCTTGTCACTTTTCTGTGTGGAAAACTATTCAGTGTCCATTACTCAGAGTGGTGAACTGGCAAAGTCAAGGACAGTTTAAGCATTCATCCATGGGTCATAAAAGTAACTAGAGGTAATTTTAACCTTACCTGGCTGGTGGATTCAGCCGCTGATGTTTCACACCGATCCTGCAGGTGGGTCCTTCTTTAAATATGCAGATGGAACATAAGAACAGGAATCGGCCATTCAGTCTGTCGACCCTGTTCCACCAGTCAATTAGAGCATGGTTTAACAAACTTGGCTGAGTTCTTTGATGAAGTAACAGTGCAAGATGATGAGGGTAGTGTGGTTGATGTTGTGTATATGGACTTTCAAAAAGCATCTGATAAAGTACCCCATAATAGAATTGTTAGCAAAATTGAAGTCCATGGGATTAAAGAGGAAGTGACTGCGTGGATATGATATTGGCTAAGAGACAGAAAGCAGAGAGTAGTGGTGAACAGTTGATTTTCAGACTGGAGGGAAGTTTACAGTGGAGTCCCCCAGGGGTCGGTATTAGGACCACTGCTCTTTTTGATATATATTAATGACTTGGGTATACAGAGTATAATTTCAAAGTTTGCAGATGACACAAAACACAGAAATGTTGTAAACACTAAGGAGGATAGCAATAGATTTTGGGAGGACATAGACAGACTGGTGAAATGGACAGACACATGGGACATGCTATTTAACACAGAAAATTGTGAACTGATGCATTCTTGTAGGAAGAATTAGAGGCAATATAAACTAAATGGTACAATTTTAAAGGGGCTGCAGGAACAGAGAGACATACACAAATCGTTAAAGGTGGCAGCTCAAGTTGAGACCTTTGGCTTTATAGACAGAGGCATAGTGTACAAAAGCAAGGAAGTTACGATAAACCTTTTTAAGTGCCTGGTTAGGCCCCAACTAGAATATTGTGGCCAATGCTGTGCATCACATTTTAGGAAGGATGTCAAGGCCCTAGAGATGGTGCAGAGGAGAATGTTACCAAGGATGTGGGCTTCAGTTACATGGAGAGACTAGAGAAGCTGGGGTTGCTCTCCTTAGAGCAGAGAGGGTTAAGAGGAGACTTAAGAGAAATGTTCGAAATCATGAATAGTTTTGATTTAATAACTAAGGAGAAACTGTTCCCAGTGCCAGAAGGGTCAGTAATCAGAGGGCACAGATTTAAGGTAATTGGCATAAGAACCAGAGGCGAGATCAGGAGAATTATTTTTATGCAGTGATTTGTTATGATCTGGAATGCATTGCCTGAAAGGATGGTGGAAACCGATTCAATAATAACATTCAAAAGGGAATTGGATAAATAGTTAAAGGGGAAAAATTTGCAGGGCTATGTTAAATGACAGTGGAATGGGACTAATTGGATTCACATTTCAAAGATGGGTTGAATGGCTTCCTTCTGTGTTGCATCAGTCTATGATTCTACGATTCTATGGATAATCTGTACCTCAACTCCATTTATCCACCTTTGATACAGATCCCTTGATACTCTTACCTAATAATCCAGGATAAAGCAGTCCACCACCTTAAACATTCGCTCCCTCCATCACTGGTGCACCGTGGCTGCAGTGTATACCATCTACAAGATGCACTGCAGCAACTCGCCAAGGCTTCTGCAGCAGCACCTCCCAAACCCGCGACCTCTTCCACCTAGAAGGACAAGGGCAGCAGGCGCATGGGAACACCACCATCTCCAAGTTGCACTCCAAGTTACACACCATCCTGAATTAGAAGTATATCGCCGATCCTTCATCGCCGCTGGGTCAAAATCCTGGAACTCCCTCCCTAACAGCACTGTGGGAGTACCTTCACCACACGGACTGCAGCAGTTCAAGAAGGCGGCTCACCACCACCTTCTCGAGGGCAATTAGGAATGGGCAATAAATGCTGGCCTTGCCAGCAACGTCCACATTCCATAAACGAATAATAAATAAATAAATTATATATATATATATTTCCAATCTTCGTCTTAAAAGCTCCAATTGACCCAGCATCCATAGCCTATTTGGGGGCAGGGGATGGGGTGGGCAGGGGGGCTGCAGAGAATTTCAGATTTCTACTACCCTTTCTGTGGAATTGTGTTTCCTGATTTCACTCCTGAATGACCTAGCTTTAATTTTAAGTTTGTGCCCCATTGTTCGGATTCCTCCCACCAGAGGAAAATAGTTTTTCTGTATCTACTCTATTGAATTGTTTTGTGATTTTAAACACCTCAATTATATCAACCCTCAATTTTCTAAAGTCTGGGGAATACAACCCAAGTTTATGCAACCTGTCCTCATAATTTAATATGATATTGATATGTATGGTAATTGCATATTGTTAACTGAATATTAGATGATCCCTTGATGGGTGTAAGTACATTGTAGCAATTACACTCCAATGACTGTTTTGTATTGCTTTTGTTATTCTTTGATGCAATATTCTAGAAGATCTGGAAATAAAAGCAACTAGTTAATACCACAC
Source organism: Somniosus microcephalus (assembly GCF_052327205.1). Lineage (NCBI taxonomy): Eukaryota > Metazoa > Chordata > Chondrichthyes > Squaliformes > Somniosidae > Somniosus > Somniosus microcephalus. Next base: position 163,544,651 of record NC_140988.1, read on the forward strand.
CAAATCCAATGTTTATTCAGATATCATAGAATCATAGACTAGTACAGCACAGAAGGAGGCCATTCAGACCATTGAGTTTGCTCTATCGAAGAGCAATCCAGTTAGTCCCACTCCCCGCTCTTTCCCCATATTCCTACAATTTTTTCTCCTTCAAGTATCTATCCAATTCCCTTTTGAAGACAACAGTTGAATCTGTATCCACCACTCTATCAGGCAGTGTATTTCAAGTCCTAACCAGTCATTGCATAAAAAAGTTTTTCTTCAGGTCGCCTCTGGTTCTTTTGCCAATCAACTTATATCTGTATCCTCTGGTTATCGACTCTTCAGCCATTGGAAACAGTTTCTCTTTATTTATTCTATCTAAACCCTTCATGAGTTTAAACACCTCTATCAAACCTCTTCTTAGCCTTTTCTGCTCTAAGGAGAACAACCCCAGATTCTCCAATCTATCCACGTAACTGTAATCCCTCATCCTTAGAACAGTAAATCTCTTCGCCAAAGCCTTCACGTCCTTTCTAAAGTGTGGTGCCTCGAATTGGACACTGTAGTGTATGTACCTTTAAGGGGAGAACTACTTTTTACAGCTCCTGTATACTGTAGTACCGGCAGTGACCACACCTGTATATAAACCCTGAGTAGGGATCTGTATTGTTATTTTTAGAGTAACCCTCATCCAGTAAGCACCTGTTGATTGTTCCTCTGCAGTCTCTGTCGATTTATTGAAGGACACCACACATCAAGATTCACGGATTTAACATTGGCGCCGAGTGGATTCAAACCTACCTGCAACTCTGCATCACCTCCCAGGGATTCGCTCCTGGAGAGCAGTGAAAGGGGAAGGCCGAGTCCAGAAGTGCGGGCGTCGACCATCCAAAGAGGACTTGAGCATCACAGAGGAGGCTGTGGAGAGCTGGGCTTGGTTCTCCAGTCGCGACGATCCAGCGCAGCGGGCTGGCAGCAGGTACGGCACGGACCCTTCCCGGACGGTGGCAGCTGGAGCCGACCGACAGCACGGAAAAAGGCCGAGCAGCATCGACGGGGTAAGAGAGAGGGTAAAGCGCACAGGGCACAGCCGGGGTTGAAGACAGAGCGGCGTCGATGGAAAAAAAAAGAGAGAGGGTAAAGCGCACAGGGCGCAGCCGAGGTTCAGGACCGAGTGGCGTCAACGAGAGAGGCGCACAGGAAAACGCGCAGAGCGCGGCCAGTGTTCAAGGGCTGAGCAGCGTCCACGGGGGAAGAAAGGAAAGCGCGGGAGTCGCCATTTCAGCCGCAGCGGAGAAGAAGGGAGAGCGCGGGAGATGCCATTTTTGAGCCGCAGCGGAGAAGAAGGCAGAACGTGGGAGGTGTCATTTTTAGCCAGTCTAACCACACCCAGGGATGCCGAAGAGTGGCAGTGTCACAGCGTTCGACAATGAAGTCGAAGATTGGGCGACATATGTAGAACGCATAGAAGTGTACTGCAAGGCGAATGACGTGCCAGATGCCAGGAAAGCACTGGTATTGTTGAATTCCATGTGTGCAAAAACATATGGCTTACTGTGAAACCTAGTAACCCCAGAGAAGCCAGTGGAAAAGGATTTTGAAAGCATAGTGGCAATCCTACAGGACCACTTAAACCCCACACCGCTGCTGATAGCAGAAAGATTTAAGTTTCACAAAAGGAACCAGCATAAAGACGAAAGTAATGCTGAGTATTTAACGGAACTGCGCAAGCTATCGAAACACTGCCAGTTTGGAATGGGACTAGCAGATACTTTAAGGGACAAGTTTGTGTGTGGTCTGCAAAGTGAAGGAACCCAGAAACGGCTTCTATCAGAAAAGGATCTTACGCTGGACAAGGCTTTCAGCATGGCAGTATCACATGAAGCAGCCGCATGGGGTGCTGCAGAGATACAACGGAGACTGCAAGAATGTGGCACAAATGAAATGTCATATGGAGCAGTGAAGTGTTATCGCTGCGGCAGAACAACACACGACCATAAGGATTGTTGGTTCAAGGACCAAGTGTGCAGACAGTGTGGAAAAGTAGGACACATAGCAAGAGTCTGCAGGTCGGGAAAGAAAACCAGCATCAAGAAATCTCCACAGGAGAAGTACAAAAATGTACATAAGGTGACAGAGAGTAGTTCAGACGAACAGAAAAGTGATACAGACTCCGGAAGCAAGGAGCTGGGTTGCCTGAAACTACATAATGTAATCAAAATGGAGGATCACCAAACTATCTGGGTCACGCTCAAGATAGACGGAGTCCAAGTGAAAATGGAATTGGACACAGGATCAGCCCTAACAGTCATAAACCGAAGGGACTACAAGCGGCTATTCTCACATATACCCTTGAGAGATACAGAGATCGTCTTGAAGACGTACACGGGGCAAAAAGTCTACCCCAAAGGAAAAATAAGGATGAACGTGATATACAACGGCAAGGAAACACCAAAAATGGACCTATATGTATTGCCAGATGGAGGACCACCACTACTAGGACGTGAATGGATCCGGAAGATACAGTTAGATTGGCATTCCATACAAGCACTGACAGTAGATGCCAAAAAGGATGACGACGTCACACCTAGACGACTGTCAAAAATGCTAACTGACGCAAAGGAAGTGTTCCAGGAGGAACTCGGAACACGAAAAGGCATAACAGCGATGATCAAAATAGAGGAAAATGCAAGCCCAAAGATTTTTAAGGCCAGATCGGTGACTTATGCGATCCACCCAGCCGTCGAAGCAGAACTGGAAGGTTTGGAACTTTCTGGAGTACTGTCCAAAGTGGACTGGAGCGAGTGGGCTACACCCATCATTCCTGTAATCACAGAATCACAGAAATCACACAGTGCAGATAGAGGCCATTTCGGCCCATCGAGCCTGCACCGACACATATCCCACCCGATCCCCGTAACCCCTACACCAACACATATCCCACCCTATCCCCATAACCCCACGTATTTAATCCCCCTAACACTAATTGAGTAATACGCCTGGGGAACCAAAGAAGGTTCGCATCTGTGGGGACTTTAAGGTGACAGTGAACCCAGTCCTTCACACGGTACAATATCCGCTTCCGCGGATTGAAGATATTTTCGCCTCGCTATCTGGAGGAAAACGCTTCACTAAGATTGATCTGGCCCAGGCGTACCTGCAAATGGAGGTAGAAGAAGCCTCGAAACAGTACCTCACGACCAACACTCACAAAGGTCTCTACCAATAAAACCGGCTGGTGTTCGGGGTAGCATCAGCTCCGGCTATTTGGCAAAGAGCAATGGATCAAGTCCTGCAAGGGATTCCAGGGACCCAGTGTTATTTGGACGACATCCTGGTCATGGGCGAAAATGACAGTGATCACCTCGCCAACCTGGAGCAGGTGCTCACTAGATTGAAGGAATATGGGCTCCGAGCTAATCGCCACAAATGCGAGTTTTTCCAGAAGCAGATCTTGTATTGTGGCCACGTTATTGATGAAGAGGGGTTACATAAGTCCCCTGAAAAGATTGAGGCAGTAGTCAAGGCTCCAGCACCGGAAAATGTGTCACAACTGAGGTTGTTCCTCGGGCTGGTGAACTACTACCATAAGTTCTTGCTGAATTTGTCCACAGTACTACACCCACTGAACACCCTACTGCAAATGGGGGTACCATGGAAGTGGAATGACGAATGTAAACGAGCTTTCCAGAAGTGCAAAGAATTGATCACATCAAAAGAGGTGTTGGCTCATTTCAACCCAGCACTACCAATTCGGTTGGCGTGTGATGCATCACCCTATGGTATTGGAGCGGTGCTGTCACACAAATTCCCGGACGGCTTGGAGAGGCCAGTAGCCTTTGCGTCTCGGTCACTAACCTCAGCCGAGCGTAACTACGCCCAGATTGACAGGGAGGCCCTCAGCCTAGTGTGGGGAGTGAAAAAGCTCAACCACTATCTGCACGGGCAGAAGTTCACCTTGCTGACTGACCACCAACCACTTGTCTCCACCTTTAATCCAAAGAAGGGCGTTCCGGTGATGACTGCGCAACGGCTACAAAGATGGTCCCTTTTTCTAGGGGCGAACCAATATGAAATAGAGTATAAGGGCACGAAACAGCATGGAAACGCCGATGGGCTATCACGCCTGCCACTGCCTACTGCGGAGGAAGCACCAGCAGTGGATCCTGTCGAAAAATTTTATTCGACGCTAATTGAACGCTTGCCTGTAACTAACGCGGATATAGAGAAGGAGACCCAAAATGACCCAACACTGTCTCGGGTATATGATTTGACGGTGAAGGGATGGCCAACACATGGCGACTCACTGTTGCCAGCATTCTCATCCAGAAGAGAACAGCTGTCGGTATGCCAGGGGACCTTGATGTGTGGATCCCGAGTGGTAATTCCACCCAAGTTAAGGGAGAGAGTGCTCAATGAGCTTCACGAAGGCCATCTGGGAGGGGTGAAAATGAAAAGCCTTGCTAGGGCTTATGTGCGGTGGCCGGGGATCGATCAGCAAATCGAGGACCTGGCAAAGAGCTGCTCAGGATGCCAGAAGGTCCAAAATGCACCACCACATGCCCCTCTACACCCATGGGAGTGGCCCTCCTCTCCATGGCAACGGGTGCATATTGATTTTGCTGGTCCATTCATGGACTCAATGTTCTTAATAGCCATGGATGCGCACTCGAAATGGCCTGAGGTGATCAAAATGTCCTCCACCACCACGGAGAAAACGATTGCAGTCCTACGGACCATATTTGCCAGGAATGGCTTGCCAGAGCAGATTTGCTCTGATAACGGACCACAGTTTGTGTCCGAAGAGTTTCGGAAATTTATGAGAAGGAATGGGGTAAGGCATTACATATCCGCTCCGTATCATCCAGCCACAAATGGATTGGCTGAGAGGTTCGTAAAAACCTTTAAAAAGGCAGTAAGGGCCATGTGCGATGACGACATTCCACTGCAGCATAAGGTGGACAATTTCCTTTTAGCCTACAGAAATGCGACACATGCAGTTACCAACCAGACCCCGGCCATGATGCTCTTTAACCGAAGGTTGAGATCTCGTCTGGATTTGCTCAGACCAAATGTACGAAGAAATGTTGAGAATAAGCAATTCCAGCACATCAATGAGAAGCCGACAAGGAGCTTCAATGTAGGGCAACCAGTCTTGGCCCGCGACTACCGAACAGAGAAATGGCTACCAGGAACGATATACACACGGCAGGGGCCACTAATGTACACAGTGGATGTTGGGGAGAACATTGTGAGATGCCATGTCGACCAGATCCTAGAGTCACAGGAACGAGTCAACCCCATGTCTCGCGTACCTGGTGATGAACCCGACATACAGGTAGCATCTACCCCAGACACAGTAGCACCGGAAGCTGATGAACCAACCGACGACAGGGGGCCAGAATCACCTCCGCACCAAGAGCAAGACACTCAGGAAAGACGCTATCCAGAAAGGATCAGGAAGCCGCCCCAAAGACTGAATTTATAAATGGACTATTTTCAGTTAATGTTGCATGTTAAAAGTGTTAATAGTTAAATGAATGTTATGGTACTGTTAATCTAAAAGGGGAGGAATTGTAGTGTATGTACCTTTAAGGGGAGAACTACTTTTTACAGCTCCTGTATACTGTAGTACCGGCAGTGACCACACCTGTATATAAACCCTGAGTAGGGATCTGTATTGTTAGTTTTAGAGTAACCTTCATCCAGTAAACACCTGTTGATTGTTCCTCTGCAGTCTCTGTCGATTTATTGAAGGATACCATACATCAAGATTCACGGTTTTAACAGACACAATACTCCAGCGGACCTAATGTTTTATAAAGGTTTGGCAAAACTTCCTGGCTTTTGTACTCTATGGGGTCGATTTTCATTCAGGTGCGGGGAATTGGTGGTTTCCCCGAATTTAGTGATTCCGACATGATTGTAAATGGGTCTGTGAGACTGATGCAAATTTAACACAATTGGCCAATTGATTTCCAGCGTGTGGGAAGCCTTGGCAATTGAGTATTTCCAGTCAGAAAGTCGCAGAATACGACGTCATCATTGCTGCTGCTTTTATGGTTCACAGCATGTCTTGCTTCCTCTGCAGGCTTCCAACCTTCCACATTAAGATGGCACAGGAGCCTGCAGGAGGAACGGCCAGCGGGAGGGCCAGATCTGCGCCCTAATTTGATGAGGCTTCACTACAGTCATTACTGTATGGTGCTAGGGCCCACAGGGAGGTCCTCTTCCTTTCTTCAGGGAGGAAGAGGCCTCCCAGCCAGATCAAGGCTGTGTGGCTAGAGGTGGCAGGTCAAGTCAACTCCTTGGGGCTCACACGAAGAACGTGGTTGCAGTGCAGGAAAAGATTCCATTACCTTCTTCGCACTGGAAAAGTAAGTACTGTATGAAGTTTCCAACACCCTCAATCTGATCCCCATTGCCTTTCCTCACCAGCACTCAGCTTTAGCAATCTCTTCCTGCACATCCCACTAGACACTCACATCCATGCACCCTTACCCATTCCCTCTCTCTCTATGCTCACATTCACAGAATTATGCCACCATGCAGTCCTCACACGCTCTCTCACTCTGATGCTTTGAACACAACTGACGACACACAGGAGGGCCCTTGGTCTTGCTACCTCACTCCATCTTTGTCTCCTTCTAAGCATCTATGCTATGCAATCTCTGCACTCACTCCTTCATTCTCACTCAACCTCCACTTGTCTCCCTCATTGCAGGAAAAGAGAGCTCACAACAGGAGAGAGCGAGCCAGGGCAGGAGTAGGGCCGCCCTCATTAGCCCAGCTCACCCCCTGAGAGGAAGGCGTCCTGGAGATTGCCGGGGCTGACCGAGATGTGGACATTGGGGAAGGACAGGCAGGAGCATCCCCGCAAGCTGGTGACAGATTTGTTTTCCATCTCTCTCATTGACATTGCATGAGTCGCTGATAATGATTCTGAAGCTACATCATATGGACTTTTGATCATCTGCAGAATGCAATGTGCATGTAACCTTGGCATCACATCTCTAACTTTTTCCTTGACTCCCCCACAGGACCATTGAGAGCCCCCATCCCCACTCTGCAGGAGGAAGAACCTAAGCAGCCAGACTCCTCAGAGGAATCTGCAACCACTGAGGGCGCAGCGTCATCAGCAATAAGCGCACCCAGCACCAGCGCAGACACTCACACCTCAGTGGGACCTTCGGGACACAGAGTAGTGTTGTCACCTGGCGTATCACAGCTCACAAGTGAGCATCAGCAGATTGTGGAGACAGGGACAGCAGTGGAGAGTCCTCGTCGGAGGGCACAGGACCCTACCAGCTCGGCTCAGCTGCATGTCGACCCTCTGCCTCTGGGTCCATCCGTAAGATCAGAGGTGATGGAACTCCAGGCACAGATGCAGGAGTCTCTGGCAGGTTTTGTCTCTAGGGTCGCTGCGAGTGTGGAGCGAATGGAGGAGTCCATAGCGAACATGAGCAGAGCCTTTGGCGCATGAACGCATCACCACGGAAAGGATGGCAACCTCCATGGAAAGGATGGCTACAGTAGAGGAGAGGATGGCTACGGCCATGGAGGAGCTAAGTCGCCAGAGTGTTGAAAACATGGTGAGTGTTGAGAATAGACTGACATCTCTGGAGGAGCGATGGTCAGCTATTGAACAGAGAAACCAGACCTTCATGGCAGGCCCTCTGAGTAGGACTGCCATTGTAGAAACGGGTCCCCATGGCCCCCCTGATGTGCAGCAAGCTGCTCTCAAGCCACTTGCAGGCACTGAGGGGGATCTGACCCATGAGAGGGAGGTTGGTGGCAGAACTCAAGGAAGTGGGGGCTCCTCTCCAAGCGCTCACACTTCCATGCCACTGCAGAGCCCTCGGTCAGAGCCCCGCCGGAGTCCACACCCAACACAGATAGAGGTCTCACCCCCTGTACAGCCGCAGGAGCAGCAGACTGCTGGCGAGCCCTCACAGGCTCACCATCCCAGAGGACACCTGCCAAAGGTGTCAAGACAGGAGCAGCAGGAAAGTGAAAAAGGGGCCTCCACATCTGCTGAAGCCACAGGGGAACCACTACGTAGGAGCACGCGTAAGAGGAAAATAAAGCACAAATACTCACAAGGGTAGTCACTTGGGTGAAATGTGTTTATGTTAAAAATACCATCAGTTGGTTATTGTAAATAAAATTTCTGTTGGCAACTTCTGCAGTTGTGGCGCGTGTCATTTTGCGAATGGGGCTGGAGGTCCTCTAATGCCAAGAGGGGAAGGAAAAAAAGGCCTCCCATGCTTCTGGTAGGTGCCTCAGTTGAGGAAGCGCTGAGTGAGGGTAGCGAGAGGGGTCTCGCAGGAGGTCACACTGGAGAAGTGTGTGAGGCTGCAAACTTCCACAGCTGTGGTTATGCCTTCTAAAGTTCCCCAGTCCTGAGACAACTGATGTGCCAAATAACGGCCCGAATCCGAAGTTAAAGCTTAAGACTGAAGCCTTTTATTAAATAAGAATCATGGCAGAGTTAACAGAGTCCATCATCGACCGAGCCCTTGGTAGAACATACCAGAAGAGGGGCGGGGCCAGGGAGGAGCATTAGTGGTTTCCCGTAGTGGAACATTCCAGACATTACAAGTGCAAGTACAAATATCAGAACACAGTTATTTCATCACATTCACCCACTGCTATAGATTCAGTCTGTCAGGCGGTCTGATAATCCTCTGGGAACGATGTAACTCTTGCTGAGGCTCCTCCCGGAGTACTAACTCCGGTTCATTCGAATTCCCAGAATCATCAGTATTTTCCACACTGAGGGTTTGTGTCTCTGAAGGTCCAATACCACGATTGAAAACTCTACTCTCAGAGTCGAACTCTTTTCGAGCTCCAGCAGGTGCAAGATCTTTAATAGAGACTGTATCCTCTCGCCCATCCGAATATTGAATATACGCATACTGAGGATTAGCATGGAGGAGTTGTAATTCCTCCACCAGTGGATCAGTCTTGTGGCCTCTCACATGTCTGCGCAACAACACAGGGCCCGTGGTCGTCAACCATGTGGGTAACGATACTCCATTAGTAGCTTTTCTTGGAAAACTAAACATCCTTTCATGAGGGGTGGCATTCGTCGCTGTACACAAAAGAGACCTTATGGAATGCAGCACATCTGGCAGGACATCCTGCCAGCGAGAGGTCGGCAGGCCTCGTGACTTCAGAGACAGTACGATAGCCTTCCACACTGTCGCATTTTCTTTCTCGACCTGCCCATTACCACGAGGGTTATAGCTGGTAGTTCTACTCGTTGCAATCCCCTTCGATAGCAAAAACTGTCGTAATTCTTCGCTCATAAAGGAAGAACCCCTATCACTATGTATATAGTTAGGCATGCCGAACAAGGAAAACAGTTGGCAGAGGCATTTAATTACAACAGCACTAGTCACATCCGGACAGGGGATAACAAAAGGGAACCGAGAGTACTCGTCTATAATATTAAGAAAATAGACATTACGGTCGCTCGATGGAAGGGGACCTTTAAAATCGAGACTCAAACGCTCAAATGGTCGAGTTGCTTTAATAAGATGAGATGGCTCGGACGGCTTATAGAAGCGGGGTTTGCATTCAGCACAAACATGACAGGTTCTGGTCATTGTCCGGACCTCCTCAATAGAGTAGGGTAGATTGTGGGACTTAATGAAGTGGTTCATTCTGGTAACCCCAGGGTGGCAGAGTGCGTCGTGGAGACTTTGAAGCTTATCTGTACCGAGACTAGCACATACTCCTCGTGACAAAGCATCCGATGGCTCATTAAATACTCCAGGCCTGTACTGAATATCATAGTCATATGTTGACAGTTCTATTCGCCATTTTAAAATCTTATCATTTTTGACCTTGCCTCTCTGCTTGGTGTTGAACATAAAGGCCACAGATCGCTGGTCAGTAATGAGCGTAAAACGTTGGCCAGCGAGATAATGTCTCCAATACCTGACTGCTTCAATAATTGCCTGTGCCTCCTTTTCCACTGAAGAATGTCGAACTTCTGGTCCTTGCAATGTACGAGAGAAGAAGGCTACTGGTCTACCAGCTTGGTTAAGAGTAGCTGCCAACGCAAAATCAGATGCATCACTTTCCACTTCAAATGGGATCTTCTCATCCACGGCACATACCACTGCCTTCTCAATGCCCCGTTTGATATTAAGGAAAGCCTCCTGAGCTTCCGCCGATAGCGGAAAAGACGTCGACTTAATAAGAGGTCGGACTTTATCTGAGTAGCTAGCCACCCACTGGGCATAGTACGAGAAGAATCCCAGACACCTTCTTAAGGCTTTTACAGTGTGAGGTAAAGGTAATTCCTTAAGTGGGCGTAATCTTTCAGGGTCTGGCCCGATTACCCCATTCTCCACAACGCAACCAAGAATACACAAACGTGTAGTATTGAAGGTACACTTGTTTTCGTTGTAGGTCAGGTTTAACCTCTTTGCAGTCTCTAGGAACTTCGCGAGATTTTGATCATGCTCCCGTTGGTCACGCCCACAGATGGTAACATTGTCCAGGTACAGGAATGTTGCTTCCAACGCGTATTCATCCACCATACGATCCATCTCCCGTTGGAAGACGGATACCCCATTCGTCACTCCAAAGGGCACCCGAAGGAATTGGAACAGGCGCCCATTAGCTTCGAAGGCCGTATAAGGTCGGTCTTCTATTTTGATGGGGAGTTGATGGTAGGCAGACTTTAAATCAATGGTGGAGAACACGTGGTACTGAGCTATCTGGTTCACCATCTCAGAAATACGAGGCAAAGGATAGGCGTCTAATTGGGTATACAAGTTTATAGTCTGGCTATAATCGACCACAAGTCTTTTCTTCTCATTAGTTTTAACCACCACCACCTGGGCACGCCACGGGCTACCACTGTGTTCGATGATTCCCTTCCGTTGAAGCCTTTCCACTTCCTCTTTTATAAATGTTTTATCTTCTGAACTATACCGTCGACTCTTAGTCGCTATAGGTCTACAATTAGGAGCAAGGTTCGCAAACAAAGAAGGTGGGCTTATGTTTAAAGTAGAAAGGCCGCAGACTGTGAGCGGAGGCTGGGATCCACCATACTTAAGGATAACGCTCTCATGCTGACACTGGAAGTCCAAGCCTAATATTAAGTTCACACACAACTGAGGTAATATGAGGAGTTTAAAATCCTTATACTCCGTATCCTTAACGGTCAATGTGACTTTACAATATCCAGTTACCTCTGAAGTAAGGGATTTGGATGCCATCACAATTTCACTTCGAGTAGGATACACCTTCAATGAACAGGAGTTAACAAGGTTGGGGTGTATAAAACTTTCAGTACTGCCACAGTCTATCAAACACCCAGTAGGACGACCATTAATCTTAATGTCCATCATAGATTTTGACAAGGAACACGGTATGGTCTGGTCAACCGTAGCCGAGGCTAGAGTAAAACGATAGGCGGCAGCAGAGAAGGCATCGGGTACAGGATTACCCTTACACACTTTACTAAAATGTCCCCGTTTCTTACATTTAAAACAGGTAGCCTCTCTGGCTGGGCAACTTTGCCTGGGGTGTTTAGATTGGCCACAAAAATAACACTTAGACCCATGGGGCACAGCCGCAACAATAGGATTAAGTGGGGGCTCCATTGGTGTTATGGATGCCTCCATACTCAGAACACACGAGGCTGAGAGAGATGCATGGGCTGATGCATACACTTCTGAATTCTTCTGGGCTACATCTAACGATCGAGCAGCAGCGACAACCGTTTTTAAAACTAACGAGTCGTTCTCGAGGAGTCTCTGTCTAATATAATTAGATCGGAGGCCAGATATGAAAGAATCGCGGATGGCTTCTTCCTGATACAATATGGCAGAGACAGCCTTATAGTTGCAACCCTTAGCCAAAGCCTTAAGGTCCTGCAGGAAATCGTCCAGAGATTCCTCGGGTAATTGCCTGCGAGTAGACAGGAGATACCTGGCGTATACTTCGTTAATCGACTTAAGGTACTGGGCTTTAAGAGCTGCGAGGGCCTTTTCATATGTAATAATATCTTCAATTATAGAGTAAGTTTGATGACTTACCAAGTTGGTTAGAAGACCCAACTTGTTAACTGTCGGATCGGTCGATGATGCGATGAAGTGTTCAAAACATCGGAGCCAATGCGTAAATTTCTTCGACGCATCTGCCGAATGGGGATCGATATCCAGACGCTCTGGTTTCAAAAATCGATCCATCTTCCAAAAGTTGTTATTTAATAAAATTGATGTGCCAAATAACGGCCCGAATCCGAAGTTAAAGCTTAAGACTGAAGCCTTTTATTAAATAAGAATCATGGCAGAGTTAACAGAGTCCATCATCGACCGAGCCCTTGGTAGAACATACCAAAAGAGGGGCAGGGCCAGGGAGGAGCATTAGTGGTTCCCCCTAGTGGAACATTCCAGACATTACAAGTGCAAGTACAAATATCAGAACACAGTTATTTCATCATAACAACAAAGTCCTGCCACCTGCAAATGATGACTGATCAAATATCCCCTTTAATGTTGGACCTGCAGCTGATAGTCAGCAAGCCAATAGTGTTCACGTTAGGTTTCACAGGCGTCATCCCCACTAGGCGCGTTTTGCGTGGGAAAAGGGTTAAACAGGCAAGAGCCTGTTAAAATGGGATTATAAAGGCCAGTCAGTGCTGCTTAAGGGCCCTAAAGACCAGTCCCGCCTGTTGCAGGATTCGGGTCAATCAGACACACCTAGGTTAAAATGGCGTGGAGGCGGGAACCAGGCAGGGAGGGGGGGTCGCGACCCCTAGGTTTTGCAATTTTAACCCCCCGCACGCCTAAAAGCCCGCCTCACGGCCCAATGAAAATCGAGGCCTATGCCTCTATTTATAAAGCCCAGGATCCCAAATGCTTTATTAACTGCTTTGTTAACCTGCCCTGCCACCTTCAAAGATTTGTGCACAAGCACCCCCAGGCCTCTCTCTTTTTGCAACACCTTTAAAATTGTACCATTTAGCATGTATTGTCTCTCCTCATTCTTCCTATGAAAATATATCACCTCACACATCTCTGTTGAATTTCATCTGCCATGTGTCCGCCCATTCCACCAGCCTGTCCAAGTCCTCCCAAAGTCTAGTACTATCCTCCTCACTGTTTACTACACTTCTAAGTCTTGTGCCATCTGCAAATTTCAAAATTGTGCCCTCTAGCCCCAAGTCCAAGTCATTAATGTATATCAAAAACAGTAGCAGTCCTAGTACTGAACCTTGCAGAACTCCACCGTATACCTCCCTCCAGTCTAAAAAATAGCTATTCACCACAACTCTCTGTTTTCTCTCCCTTAGCCAATTCTCTATCTATGCTGCTACTGCCCCTTTTATCCCATGGATGTCAATTTTGCTAACAAGCCTAATATGTGGTACTTTATCAAAAGCCTTTGACAGTCCATATACACAACATCAACAACACTGCCCTTATCCACCCTCTCTTTTATCTCATCAAAAAACTCAATCAAGTTAGTCAAGCATGATTTGCCCTTAACAAATCCGCACAGGCTCTCCTTTATTAGTCCATATATATACTTGTCCAAGTTGATGTTAATTTTCTCTCGGATTATTGTTTCTAAAAGCAACTATATTGTTTCTTTCCACCACCGACATTAAACTGACTGGCCTGTAGTTAACAAATTTATCCTTCTCCCCTTTTTGAACAAGTGTATAACATTTTCAATCCTCCAATCCTTTGGCACCACCCCTGTATCTAAGGAGGATTGGAAGATTGTACCAGCACCTCTGCAATTTCTGCTCTTATCTCCCTCAGCAACCTGGAATGCATCGACCTGGACTGGGTGACTTATCTAATTTAGGTACAGTACTGCCAGCCATCCTAGCAGCTCCTCTTTATCTATTTTCATCTCATCCAGCATCCCAGCAACCTCCTTGTTTACCATAGCTTTGGCAATGTCCTCTTTCTTGGTAAACACCCATGCAAAGTATTCAGCCATGCCTTCTGCCTCCACCAATAGTTCTTCATTTTGGTCCCTAATCAGCCCACCGCTTCTCTGACAACTCTTTTACCGTTAATATGCCTATAGAAGACCTTAGGATTGCCTTTTATGTTAGCTGCCAATCTATTCTCATACTGTCTCTTTGCCCCTCTTATTTTCCTTATCCCTTCTCCTCAGTACTTTTTATATTCAGCCTGATTCTCCCTTGTATTATCAAGCTGACATCTGCCATACGCCTCCTTTTCTGCTTCAGCCTACTCTCTAACACTTTTGTCATCCAGGGAGCTCTGGCTTTGGTTGCCCTCCCATTCCATTATCAGGGCATGACTGCTATTTTAACTGTGGGTCTGAGCAGGGCAGAAGTTGTGGCTAACCAGCTAGAAGAGGAGTTGGGGCCAGAAGAGGCCTAAAAAGCTAAGGCCTAGAAATTGGAATGCTAGCGCTGGCCGTTAAGGCCTGTTTTGATGAAAAAAATCGCGGTCACCTCACTTCCGCCTGCTTCCGGCACGCTCCGAGGCAGCCGCCATTATCAGCAGGCAGGCAACACTGCCGATATCTGCGCTCACTGGAGATATATAGATTATGCAGATTGTGATGTCAGTGAGTGTGCCATTTTCGCGTTCGGCACTCCGCTTACCGGCCTGTGTTAATCACGACCAGCTGACCAAGTGTTCACAAGCAGGAAGGAGCCTCCAGCAGCGCTATTTAAAGGGATCATCAGCAACAACTTACAGCTGCCATGCTTGTTCAGTTTGACTGGCTTTGTGTAACTTTCTGTAACTCTTGCAGCTTTCTAAACTTGTTTCAAGTTCCTAAGGTAATAGGAGTGTTGGTACAAGTGGAGAACACCTTCATTCTCATTTAAAGGCTTCTGCTCACAACACTTGCTCACAGTCACAGGGGCTCTACTGGCAGTCCACCTCACACTTGATTATCTTCGGGAGAAAGAGTGGAGGCAGCGAAGAAGAGGAGAAGATGCGCGCAGAGGGAGGAGGAGGAGGGCCCTGAGGGCTGTGAACAGGAGGACTTACCCACCTAAGGTCTTCTGAAAGCACTTCTCTTACCTCCACTTAAGCGAGGAGCAGTGTATTAGGAGGCCCTGCTTCACCAAGGAGGTGATCACAGAAATCTGCCACCTCCTGCAACTGGACCTGGAGCCTCAGAGCAGGGTGACCATGGCTCTCCAGTGGCCCTCAAAATCAGTGGTCCTCAATTTCTTTGCCAGCGGACCCTTCCAGTCTGCAGCTGGAGACATAGCTAACATCTCCCAGTTTGCTGTCCATCGCTGCATCTGAGAGGTCGCAGAGACTCACTACACCAGGAGAAGGGACTAGGCTGCCTTCTCTCTGAACAGAGAGAAGCAGGAGGAGTGCACATGTGGCTATGCCAGGATAGGCAGCAAATCCCCCTTCTGGATGGGCTGTCCGTGAACGCCTCATCTGACTCCGATTCGAGTGAATGAGAACCCAGATACCTGTTACTCACCACATCCCCATCTTACCATCCCTCTGTCACGGGGTATCGCAGCATCCTCCTGGGCACAAAGCTAAATTGAGAGCCACCACAAAACAAACATTCCAAACAAAATTAATAAATTTATAAGTATTCAATTAACATTACAATATGAACTAATCACCCTTGTGCAATTCCTTAGTGTTCCCCCAGTGGCTGCAGCATGGCTGGCGGAAGGCTGTTGAGACTACAGATGGCCTTGCAGGACGACCTTGACCAGCTATGGACCTGGAAAGCCCAGCTGTAGACTGCACCACCTCGGCATGGGCGGCAGCAGTCTGGGCTGGTTGGCTGACAGGCAGCAGCAAGGGCAATGGCGGAGTGGCAGTGGTGGGAGAAGGAATGCTGTCATCCAGAGAGAGGACAGCAGGTTCCTGCTCCATAAACCCACTACCACTCCCCTGGGGCGGTGTCTCAGCATTCCTAGCAATCTGTTGGAGGACAGATTGCTGGACTGCTGCGACACCTTGCAAGCTGCTTTCAAGACTCGTGAATCCAGCCACGATGGCAGCAGTCTGAGTTTCCACTGCCACAGTGAGACGTTGGGTCGCTTCCGCCTGTGCTGCAATGGAAGCCGTGACATCGCCCATCACCCGCAGCACATGGCTGGGTCCACAAGGTCTCTCCTGGAGTTGTCCATCATTTCCATCCTCGAAATCATGGGCTCCAAACTCTGTGCAAAGCCTCGGCCAATGTTGGAGCTGGACTTCCCCATGCTCTTTGGCACTGACATGAGGCTCACTGGCAGGTCTGCCATTGCACCTAGGATTTCCGTGTGCATGCCCATCACCCATCTTCTGAAGGTCACCCCATAGAGGTCATCATCTGAGTCATGTGCAGCAGAACTCGTGCAAAAATTCGCCCTCCAGGAAGCTGGCCCCCAAGCAACCCTATCCCTTGGCCTTGCTGCAGCCCACTCGTGCCCGGTGCCTCACCATGTGCAGATCCAGCCTCTATACTGCCCTCTACATTCCGTGCACTGCCAGTTTCTGAGCTGGTGTCTGCGAGTGTCAGATGCAGTGACGGTGTGTCATCTTCTTCTTCACCTCCACTCTCCTCCATGACTTCGGGGACAGGCTGGCCTGCTGGCAGTTAGAAACATAGAAACATAGAAGATAGGAGCAGGAGTAGGCCATTCGGCCCTTCGAGCCTGCTCCGCCATTCAATGAGATCATGGCTGATCATTCAAATTCAGTACCCTGTCCCTGCCTTCTCCCCATATCCCTTGATCCCTTTAGCCTCAAGAAATATATCCAACTTTTTCTTGAATATATATAATGAACTGGCCTCCACCGCCCTCTGTGGCAGAGAATTCCACAGGTTCACCACTTTCTGGGTGAAGAAATTCCTCATCATTTCAGTCCTAAATGGCTTACCCCTTATCCTTAGACTATGACACCTGGTTCTGGGCTCCCCGGCCATCAGAAACATCCTTCCTGCATCTAGTCTGTCCAGGCCTGACAGAATTTTATAGGTTTCGATGAGATCCCCTCTCAATCTTCTAAACTCCGGTGAGTATAAGCCCAATCGACACAATCTCTCCTCATACGTCATTCCTGCCATCCCAGGTATCAGCCTGGTGAACCTTCGCTGCACTACTTCCATGGCAAGAACATCCTTCCTCAGGTAAGGCGACCAAAACTGCACACAATACTCAAGGTGCGGTCTCACCAAGGCCCTGTACAACTGTAGCAAGACATCCTTGTTCCTGTACTCGAACCCTCTTGCTACGAAGGGCAACATACCATTTGCCTTCTTAACCACCTGCTGCACCTGCATGCTTACCTTCAGCCACTGGTGCACAAGAACACCCAGGTCTCTTTGCACTTCCCCTTCCCAATCTATTGCCATTCAAATAATAATCTGCCTTCCTGTTTTTGCCACCAAAGTGGATAACCTCACATTTATCCACATTATAGTGCATTTGCCATGTTTCTGCCCAATCACCCAACCTGTCCAAATCGTACTGGAGTTTCACAACATCCTCCTCACAGCATAGCCTCCCACCCAACTTTGTGTTGTCTGCAAATTTGGAGATATTACATCCAATTCCCTCGTCCAGATCATTAATATATATTGTGAACAGCTGGGGTCCTAGGACTGATCCTTGCGGTACCCCACTAGTCACTGCCTGCCACTCGGAAAATGACCCGTTTATTCCAACTCTTTGCTTTCTGTCCGCCAACCAGTTCTCTATCCAAGTCAATACCTTGCCCCCAATCCCATGTGCCTTAATTTTGCACGCTAATCTCTTATGTGGGACCTTATCGAAAGCCTTCTGAAAGTCCAAATACACCACATCCACTGGTTCTCCCATATCTATTTTACCAGTTACATCCTCAAAAAATTCCAGTGGATTAGTCAAGCATGATTTACCTTTTGTAAATCCATGTTGACTTTGTCCGATCCTGTCACTGCTTTCCAAGTGCTCTGCTATTACATCTTTTATAATGGACTCTAGCATTTTCCCCACTACCGCTTTTTCTCTACCACCTTTTTTGAATAGTGGGGTAACATTAGCTACCCTCCAATCCATGGGTACTGTTCCAGAGTCTATCGAGTTCTGGAAGATGACCAGCAATGCATCTACTATTTCTAGGGCCACTTCTTTAAGTACCCTAGGATGTAGATTATCAGGCCCTGGGGATTTATCGGCCTTCAGTCCCATCAATTTTCCTAACGCCATTTCCCTACAATTACTGATTTCTTTCAGTTTCACCCTTTCATCAGACCCTATGTTCCCCGGCATCTCTGGGAGGTTATTTGTGTCCTCCTTTGTGAAGACAGAACAAAAATATGTATTTAGTTGGTCTGCCATTTCTTTGTTCCCCATTATAAATTCCCCTGATTCTGACTGCAAGGGACCTACGCTTGACTTCACCAATCTTTTTCTCTTCACACATCTATAAAAGCTTTTACAGTCAGTTTTTATGTTCCCTGAAAGCTTACTCTCATATTCTATTTTCCCCTTCTTAATTAATCCCTTTGTCCTCCTTTGTTGAATCCTAAACTGCTCCCAATCCTCAGGATTATTGCTTTTTCTGGCCAATTTATATGTCCTCTCCTTGGATCTTATGCTATCCCTAATTTCCCTTGTTAGCCACGGTTGAGTCACCTTTTTTGTTTTATTTTTATGCCAAAATGGGATGAACAAATTCTGTAGCTCGTCCATTCGGTCTTTGAATGTTTGCCATTGCCTATCCACCGTCAACCCTTTGAGTGCCATTCCCCAATCAATCCTACCCAACTCGCTCCTCAGACCATCGTACTTTCCTTTATTTAAATTGAGGACCCTAGTCTCTGAGTCAATTATTTCATTCTCCATCTTAATGAAGAATTCGATCATATTATGATCGCTCCGACACATGGGGCCTCGTACTACAAGATTGCTAATTAATCCTTTCTCGTTACATAATACCCAGTCTAAGATGACCTGATCGCTGGTTGGTTCCTCAACATATTGGTCCAGGAACCAATCCTGTAAACACTCCAGGAATTCCTCCTCCACAGTATTGTAACTAATTTGGTTGGCACAATCTATATGTAGAATAAAGTCACCCATGATGACTGCTGTGCCCTTATTGCATGCTTCTTTAATTTCCCTTTTAATGCCATCCCCAACCTCCGCCTTATTGTTTGGAGGTCTATATACCACGCCCACTAATGTTTTTTCCCCTTAGTATTCCTCAATTCTACCCATACAGATTCCACATCATCAGAGCTAATATCCTTCATTACCATTGTGTTAATCCCTTCTTTAACCAGTAATGCTACCCCACCTCCCTTTCCTTTTTGCCTATCATTCCTGACTATCGAATACCCCTGGATGTTGAGTTCCCAGTCTTAGCCATCCTTGAGCCACGTTTCCGTAATCCCAACCAAATCATATTTGTTTACCTCTATTTGCGCAGCTAATTCATCCACCTTATTACAAATGCTCCTCGCATTAAGACACAAAGCCTTCAGGCTTGTTTTTTTAATGCTCTTATACCTATTAGAATTATTATTTACTGTGGCCATGTTTGATTTAAACTGTTGATTTCTCTGACTGCCACTTTTGTTTTTCTCCTTCCTAACTTTTGCTTTTATCCTTGTTTCCCTTTCCTCTGTCCCCTTGCTCAGGTTCCCAAGTGAGAAAGATTAGGAGTGACCATATCATTATTGTCGCCAAGGGCTTCAACTTCGCCCATTGCCACAGCCTCGGTGACTTCCCCTCCAATGATGTTGAGTACCATCTCCTCCAGTTGGTTCAAGGTCTCTAAAGCGTCTTGGCCACCTCCTGTCTGCCATTGCTCCCGGTGGTTGAGAGCCTCCTTGGCCTGCAAGAGGAAGGGAAGTGTGTCAGTGAGTGTAGTGCAATGTGTTTGAGTGATGTGCCTGCCATAGTTGAATAGCTGTCAGTGTGTGCAAGGTGTGAGATGTGGGTGTGAGGCTTGCAGCAGTGGTAATGTTGTGAGGGTGAAGTGAAGCTATGATTGTGAAGTGTGAGTGGTGATAGGCAGAGATTGTTGGTAGGTGACTGATGGGGATGTGGTGCATTGAGCAGTGTGTGAGGCTTGTGGTGCAGGTGGTGGGATATGGCATTTACTGAAGCCTTCACTCACCTTGGCCTGCCATGTGAGGTCAATAAACTTCTTTAGTCATTGTACCCAGGTCCTCGTCACGACACTGTTGGCCGTGACGTGGGCAGCTATCTCTTGCTAGAGTCTTCTGAAAGTGGGCTTTGATGGCTTCCTACCCGACTGCGGGAGCAGGACACCCCTCCTTCTCACCACTGCCACAACCAAGGCCTTGAGAGCTGCATCGGAGAACCTTCTGGCTCTTACTCTGTGTTGCTGTTGTTGTTGCTGAGCAATGGCTTCAAACTGCAATGATAATGAGGTGCTGCTACATCAAAGCACCTTCCCTTCAAGTAGTAGAGAAAGACTAGGCCAAACATTACTGGCCATCAGATTGAATCCGATATTGGTCCAGCTGTTGAGCGCTAAGCCAATCAGTGAATTTTGCGGCTGCCTGCACCACAAATAGCGCTGGCCCACGACACCGCCTGTTTCCGAGCCATATCCAATTTCTAGGCCCAAGTCTTTTTACTTCTCTTGTAGGGCCATGAGCCACAGGAGTGCTACTCTGAGCCCCACAAAGAAAGTTTAGTTCACCACTGCCCCGGGCTTCCCCTGGCAGTGGCCTCCTGCCACATTGCACTCACGCCCGCCAGCCAGGTGCCATTTCCTGCTGGTTTCGTGTGGGAAACTGAGTGGGGTCATACATATGAGACAAATCTCCCAGGCCTCTGGCTGCCAAAGTCAGGACTGTTTGTCACCAGCTTGAGTTAAAATCGGGGCTAGTACCTAGATTAACAATGGTTTTGCTTCTCTTTTTACCTGTAGTGAAACTTATATCAATGCTACAGTATCACTTGAGCTTGTCATTGTTTTACATGTAGGAAAATACATTTATTATTCTTTATAATCTACATAGATATAAGGATTTCACACTGCTTTGGGATATTTTCCTACGTTAAAGAATGTTAAGTATAAATGCAAGTTGCTCAAAGGTTGAAGAATATTTTTAGTGCCTAATGATTATGGATTGATTATCTAAATTTTGTGATGGCTGTATTCTCCTTATGTCTGAGGCCGCAGCCGCTTTTGTCACGCCTATATTTTCTAACTCCATTAGAAGGGAGCTGGTAGTTCTATTTTCCAAGTGTCCATAAGCATCATACCATGACCTGAAGTTTCACAGAGGCTCTACTGGGCTCCTGCTGTAACTCTGGCAGGAGACCAGCGGTCCCTCCATGGAATTTCAGGGCCCAATATATCTTCAGATTCTCTACATCAAGTTTCACTGTGCAGACTCCCTCGTCCATGGAAGCTATTAGACTTGGGCTAAGAACCCCTGCTATTTGTCTCCAAGCCTCCGAGACATCCACTTTAATGGTAAATTTGAACTTATAAATAGCCTCTAGATCATTCATATCTGTTTCAAAAGAGCAATGCAGTTCTGATTAGCACAGCATTTCTCCTCTATAGTATCCAATAACCAGGTTACATCTGGTGCCTGAGTAATTTGTTTACCATTTCCTCCTGAGGAACAAGCATAATATATAACTATTTATTTATCGATCTCTATGTTCAGGCACATGTAAAGATGTTTTGGTATTTCGAATAAAGATTTGCAAACGATGCTGAAATGGTGTAGGAAAGGATTTTGTGTGAATCAGTGTGCTACTGGAAAAAATCAACTCTCAATAAGCTTGTAAATGCTGTTACGAAATGAAAGCTGTAATTAATACAAAAGCAAAATACTGCGGATGCTGGAAATCTGAAATAAAAACAGAAAATGCTTGAAATACTCAGCAGGTCAGGCAGCATCTGTGGAAAGAGAAACAGAGTTAACGTTTCAGGTCGATGACCTTTTGTCAGAACTTGAAAAAGTTAGAGATCTGACAGATTTTAATCAAGTGCAAGGGCAGGGAAAGTGGGGAGGGAGGAAATAATAAAAGGAAAGGTCTGTGATAGGGTGGAAGGCAGGAGTGATTAAATGACAAAAGGTATGATAGTACAAAGCAAAAGGTTATGGGACAAGTAAAGAAGCAAAAGATGAGTCTAGAAGAGGTGTAAATGGGAATGACAATAATCAACAGCTGCCGTGTAAAAAAAAAACAGGGGCAGAGGTTATGGTCTGAAATTGTTGAACTCGATGTTGAGTCCAGAAGGATGTAAAGTGCCTAATTGAAAGATTAGGTGCTGTTCCTCGAGCTTACGTTGAACTTCATTGGAACAGTTTCAGACGCCGAGGTCAGAGTGGAAGTGAAGTGGAGAATTAAAGTGACAGGTGACTGGAAGCTCGGGGTTACGCTTACGGACTGAATGGAGGTGTTCTGCAAAGCGGTCACCCAATCTACGTTTGGTCGCCCCAATGTAGAGGAGACCGCAACGTGAGCAGCGAATACAGTGCACTAAATTGCAAGAAGCACAAGTAAATCGCTGTTTCACCTGGAAGGGGTGTTTGGGGCCCTGGACAGTGGGAAGGGAGGAGGCAAAAGGGCAGGTGTTGCTTCTCCTGCGCTTGCTCGGGAAGGTGCCGTGGGAAGGGAAAGGGGTGTTGGGGTGATTGAGGAGTGGACCAGGGTGTCATGGAGGGAGCGGTCCCTTTGGAATGCTGAAAGGGGAGGGGAGGGTAAGATGTGTTTGGTGGTGGGATCACGCTGGAGGTGGCGGAAATGGGGGAGGAAGATCCGTTGAATATGGAGGCTGGTGGGGTGAAAGGTGAGGACAAGGGGAACCCGATCGTGGTTCTGGGAGGGAATGGAAGGGGGTGAGAGCAGAAGTGCGGGAAATGGAACGGACACAGTCAAGGGCCGTGTCAACCATGGCAGAGGGGAATCTTTGGTTGAGGAAAAAGGAAGACATATCGGAAGCACTAGTATGGAAGGTGGCATCGTCAGAACAGATGAGATGGAGACGGAGAAACTGGAAGAATGGAATAGAGTCCTTACATGAAGTGGGGTGGGAGGAAGTGTAGTCCAGGTAGCTGTGGGAGTCAGTGGGCTTATATCGGATGTTTGTCAATAGCCTATCCCCAGAGATGGAGACAGAGAAGTCGAGGAAGGGAAGGGAACATTTTCTGTTTTTATTTCAGATTTGCAGCATCCGCAGTATTTTGCTTTTGCTCAGGTGAATGGAGTCAGGGCCAGCACTCTGATATGTTTTGAGATCCACTTATTCTAGCCAGGATGATATACCCCTATCCATTTTGATACTTTCAACTTTAGCATCAACCGATTGATTTATTATTGATAACTCAGCATCATCAGCTTGTGTCTGATTTGTCCTTGCACATGACCTGTCAACCAAATTGGCCATGTTTTATCCTTCTGTTAACTCTAGGGATATACATGGCTTCCTTTTGCATTAGTATAGCTTGAAAAATATTCAATTTTTCTTCAAAGTTGGCAATGTTTCTGCCATGTACAGCTGCCCAATTAACCTGGCTCAAGCCATCTGTCATCTTTGCAAATCTAGCCTTTGTGAAATCTGGTACTAAACAGCATTAAATTTTCAGCTCCTTTGATTTGGCTTATCCAGTTAAATCTAATAATACTGTAGTCACAGTTGGCAGGTGTTCCCCTGCATGGAGGGGTGGTGCTGCATCAGGGCCACTACTAAAATCTAAATCCCCAGTTTCTTCCTAACCATGTGGTTTAAGGAAACAATCATTTATTATATCTACATTTCTTTCAGCTGCCTTGTCCTCAATACCAGATGGATCACCATTGGACCATTGAATGCCTGGGAAATAAAGGTCCCTCACTACACAGACATTCTCTGATTTAGTTGCCCTTGTAATGTGTTGCCAGAGTGCATCATCCTAAGTTCTTCGACCTGGAGGCCTGTAATAGGTGCATAGGTGTTAGCACACCTGTTGCTGTACCTGAGTTAGTAATAAGATGACAGGTGCTGGAACTGACTGGCTCAGGAATAGATTTAAGGATAATATTTAAACCTTGAAATGCAATAAAGATATATTAAGCTTACATAAAAAGCAAACGTTTCCTTTTAATTATACAACTGAACTGCTGAGGAAAATTTTTAATGAAATATATCTCTCAAAAATCCTTACAATAATTCAGATAGCTCAATTGTCACATTCCCAAATGATCTCCGTTTTGTTCAGTTACACTGTATAACTGAAAGATCCAAGATCGAATCACTGTAGAAAGGGACTTACGGATAAATATCAGCAGTATTTTCAAATTCCAACAGTTTAACAAAAAAATTACCAGTTTTATATAAAAAGCAAAGGGTTTGACTATTAGACAAGTGCTTGTGACTTGTTACATTACAAAAGTGAGTATACTTCAAAAGTGCTCCATTGGCTGTAAAGCACTTTGGGACATCCTGAGGTTGTGAAAGGTGCTATATAAATGCAAGTTCTTTCATTTGCTGCAAATAGTTTAGAATTTCATTCACGAGAACAGAGAATCACAGAGTTCATGATCAGCAGGGTTGGGGGAAGTGAATGGGCAGCTAAATCTTATAAATGACTAGCTGCTGTATTTCAAATTTATTCTATGTGCACTTTATTACCCAACAGTACCATAATTTATTACAGCCTTTTTGCTCTTGTTGACTTTGGATCCTTGGTTAATAAGTCACCAATTTAAAGTTTGAAACATAAGTTAGAACTTTTCGTCTTATATAACTTGTTTTCTTTACAAACTTAGTTCCTGTGAAGTGTATTATATTGTCGGTGGTACATGAAATTGGACACTTAACAGAAACATACACTTCACTTACCAATGCTAATCTTCCACAGTTAATCAGGCTTAAGTAAAATACCCTTGAGCACTGAAGTCTATCTATAGAGCATGAAAAATGATGCTAAATCTCGTTCAAGATTTAACAAAAAATATAGATGTGAAGATTTGAACGTGAACAACACAGAAAGCATAGCTCAATGTTTCAAAATATTTGTAAGAAACGTAAATGATTCCAGATTGAGAGCAAGGAAATTGTATGAGTTTGTGCCAAACACTGCATGTTTGTTTAATCTCCCTGAAGAACATTGAATGTGTGTGTGCAGCCAGATTCCTAAATAATTACATTATTTACATCATTAAACAAATGAGAAACATAACTTTATGAGCAGTAATTCTTAAATGGATACTTCAACAAGCAATAGCACCTAAAGGCAAACCATAGTAAAATTTGTAATAAGTGTATTTTTATTGCACAGTCTCGGCATTATGTATCCAATTGACAGCTTAGCATGAAAAACCCATCAAACATATAAATTGCTTTGGAAAATCCACAGGGGAAGAAAACCTTCTGGTGTCCAAATATGATTTTATAAGTACCTCAGTCAACTGAATGTTTGACACAGTTCAACAGTCTAAAGTGTCAAATCTGAAACAGATGTGTTTTAATTTTTTGTCTCGGTAACCTAGCATTTGCATAATCTTGTTCAAAGACAAATAAATAAATCCATTATATCTTCTTTTCTAACCAGGGCTGTTGAGTAAACACGTTTGATAATCATTATATTACAGTGCTCCTTCAGCTTAAATATTTTTCTTTGCTCTTCCATTTTTCCTTGCTTTTTTTCTTTCATGTCATATTTAATAGGCTGAAGAGTGACTATACTGAAAAATACCTTGGGGGTAGATGTTGCATTGTTAAGGCTACGGGATGGGTGCATTGTGAGTTTTTAGCACATATATAATAGGAACAGCTGACCTTGATAGATCTTCTGGAAACAGCCAACTTACATTTCAAAGTGAGCTTCATAAATAGATCAGACCTGCCACTAAGTGCTCACTTAATGTGAAAGAGGAAGAAATCTGCTGAAGCATCAGTGCTTAAAGGGCTGGAGACCAGAATTAAAGGGATGTTGCCACTTAAAGGCAATGATATATCCAAAATGTAATTGAAAGTCTGCAATGGCATGCATTTCGCTACGCATTCTTTGATATGGAGCGACACCAGAATTTCGGTAAAAGATACTTGTCAACTTTTCCAAAGGATGTAAGGAATTCAAAGTTGTGTACCAGCCTTTCCAAATAATAATAATTAAACTTTATTGTCATTGTACAAGAACAATGAAATGTGATCTTGCAAGCTCCCATGAGTCTAGTACAAATAACATTAACGTAAATAGCACTGTCCTGGGAGAAGCAAAGCCGCTGCGCCTGTGCGTGCCGCCATTCCATTTCCACCATTCCTCCTGTCTGACAATCTTCAGCCCAACGCCCGGGCCTGCTCACCAACCACCCCTCCTCGGGGCTCCTTCCATAATCTTCTGCACCTGGTCTTCCCTGATGGTCACCCCTCCAGGTATCTAACCAGGCCTGGCTCTGCTTAGCTTCCAAGCTTTGCCAGTGACCCTGTCCCTAGTCCCAGGAACAGGGCTTATCGTACTGTACAGGACAATTAAGGTATATCAATTTTATTAGCTTACTACTTCCAGGGATGGACAGACTCCTGAAACCGGAGCGTCTAGACTGTGATCCACATTCGGCGGACGCATCGAAGAAATTCGCACATTGGCTCCGGTGTTTCGAACATTTCATCGCATCGCTCGATGATGAGGCCAACAAACTGGGCCTACTGACTAACCTAGTAAGTCATCGGACCTACTCGCTAATTGAGGACGCTCCGACATACGAGGAGGCACTCGCGACTCTCAAGGCCCAATACCTGAAGCCTGTTAACGAGGTGTATGCCAGGCATCTCTTGGCTGCCCGCAGGCAACTACCGGAGGAATCGCTGGATGATTTTCTACAGAATCTAAAGGCCCTGGCGAAGGACTGCAACTACAAGGCTGTGACGGCCATTTTGTACCAGGAAGAAGCGGTTCGCGATTCATTTATATCGGGCCTTCGATCGAATTACATTAGGCAGAGGTTGCTTGAAAGGGACACTCTGGATCTAAAGACGGCTGTGGCTACAGCTCGATCGCTGGATGTGGCGCAGAAGAACTCCGAGACCTATGCGTCAGGCCATGTGGCCCTCTCAGCCTCGTGCGCGCCGAGCGAGGAGGCGCCATCTTCCCCGCCTGGGCCTCGGACCAGCCCTACACCACGGGAGTCTCCACCCAGCCCCACCACCGCAGCGATGTCCCGCGGACCAAGATGCTACTTCTGCGGCCAGCTCAAGCACCCCAGACACCGATGTCCTGCGAAAGACGCCACATGTTTCAAGTGCAAGAAATGGGGACATTTCAGCAAGGTATGTAAGGGGAATCCCATACCTGATACAGTCTCCGCGGCCCTACACGTGGTCCCAGAATTTGATACCGTCTCAGCGGCCGCCTACGGATCTACGATAGCCTCAGTCACGGTTGACCAGTCCAGACCGCATCCACTATCAAAGTCTATGATGGATGTTAAGGTAAACGGACACCCGACAAAGTGTTTAATCGATTGCGGGAGTACTGAGAGTTTTATTCACCCTAGCCTCATCAAACCGTACTCACTAAAGGTGTACCCTACCCGGAGCAAAGTCGCGATGGCATCTAAGTCCCTCACTTCGGAAGTAAGCGGTTTCTGTAAAGTAACACTGACTGTTAAGGGCACAGAGTATAAAGATTTTAAACTCCTTGTGTTGCCACAGCTCTGCGTGAAACTAATTCTAGGCCTAGATTTCCAGTGCCACCACGAGAGCGTCACACTTGCTTATGGCGGATCCCAGCCCCCGCTCACAGTTTGCGGCCTCTCCACTTTAAAGATAAGCCCGCCATCTCTGTTTGTGAACCTCGCCCCAAACTGTAGACCTATAGCGACCAAAAGTCGACGGTACAGTTCGGACGATAAAAAATGTATAAAAGAAGAAGTAGGAAGGCTACAGCGGGAGGGTATCATCGAAAATAGTAATAGCCCGTGGCGTGCTCAGGTAGTGGTGGTTAAGACTAACGAAAAGAAACGGCTCGTGGTTGACTACAGCCAGACCATCAACATATATACGCAACTAGACGCTTATCTCTTGCCTCGCATCTCCGAGATGGTGAACCAGATTGCCCAGTATTGTGTGTTTTCCACTATTGACTTAAAGTCTGCCTATCACCAGCTCCCCATAAAAGTAGATGACCGTCCTTATGCGGCTTTTGAAGCAGATGGGCGCCTGTACCAATTCCTTAGGGTACCCTTCGGGGTCACGAATGGAGTTTCCGTTTTCCAACGGGAAATGGACCGTATGGTAGATGAGAATGCGTTGGAGGCAACATTTCCGTACCTGGACAATGTTACTATCTGTGGACGCGACCAACAGGAGCATGACCGGAATCTCGCAAAATTTCTAGAGACTGCCCAAAAGCTAAACCTGACCTATAACGAGCACAAATGTACTTTCAACACTACTCGTCTGTGTATTCTCGGCTGTGTGGTAGAGAATGGGGTAATCGGGCCAGGCCCTGAACGATTACGCCCGCTCAAAGAACTACCACTGCCACATAACCCTAAGGCCTTAAGAAGGTGTCTGGGATTCTTTTCTTATTATGCTCAGTGGGTGGCCAACTACTCGGACAAAGCCCGAGCCCTTATCAAGTCGACGTCTTTCCCTCTATCAGTAGAAGCACAGGAGGCATTCACCAACATCAAACGGGACATTGAAAAGGCCATGGTATGTGCTGTAGATGAGAGGATACCCTTCCAGGTAGAGAGCGATGCTTCTGATTTCGCGTTGGCTGCAACCCTCAACCAGGCTGGGAGACCGGTAGCCTTCTTCTCCCGTACACTACAGGGTCCTGAAGTCAGGCATTCTTCCGTTGAGAAGGAAGCACAAGCAATTATCGAGGCGGTCAGACATTGGAGACTATGGCCTAGAAATTCACTATGGCCCCGCCAGCTGGCTAGCGCCTAAAAGTTAGCGCTGGGCGCGGAGCCAGTTGCGACCGTCAGATATTCAGTTTTTGCGCACCAAGTCGGAACCGGGCGCTATTCCAGGGTGTGCCCGCCCCCGCTTGGGGCGCTGAAACTGAATTTCAGCGCTCTAGGTGCCGCTGCGCCACCCGATGCGGTGCGGCAGGCTGCGGTACTGCAGGCCTCCTCCTTCTCTTAAGGTGGAGGTGCCTGCAACGGGGAGATCGCCGCTGGATTGTGCCGGCAAATGAGCCCGGCACCACGGAGGAGTGCCGGGCTCGCGGAAAGCAGCCGGCAATGCCACGGGGGGGGTGGTGGAGGAGGCCGGGGAAGGAGGTGCGGACATGCGGCCGCCGAAAAAGCGGCCGGCCGCACCTCCACCTTTATGCGCCCCACTAAGGCTGCAGTAAGGCCCTGGTCTCCGGATGTTAGTAGCGGCCGCCACGGAGAAGGCGGCGGCAACTGAATATGGGCGTCGGGCCGGCATCGGGGCGGAAACGGGGCACTGCGCACACCGATGACGTCATCGGTGCCGGCGCAGCGCTACCGGCTACCGCCGCCATTACCGCCGAGCTCAATATCTGCGCAACCTCCTCTATTGGCGCAGAAGCCCTCTTTGGGCGGTAACTGGCCGCAAAGCTGGCAGCGCCTTACTGAATTTCTAGGCCATTATCTCGCCGGCAAACGTTTCACACTCCTCACTGACCAACGGTCTGTGGCCTTCATGTTTAACATGAAGCAGAGAGGTAAGATAAAAAATGACAAGATCCTAAGATGGCGGATAGAACTGTCCACTTACGACTACGATATTATGTACAGGCCAGGAGCACTCAACGAGCCACCCGATGCCCTATCTCGAGGGGTATGTGCCAGCCTTAGTACTGACAAGCTCCAAAGTCATCACGACGCACTCTGCCACCCAGGAATCACCCGATTGAATCACTTCATCAAGTCTCGCAACTTACCCTACTCCATTGAGGAGGTCCGAATGATGACCAGAGCCTGCCGCGTTTGTGCGGAATGCAAACCCCGCTTCTACAGGCCCGAACAAGCTCACCTCATCAAGGCAACTCGGCCATTCGAGCGCCTAAGCCTTGATTTCAAAGGTCCTCTCCCATCGGTTGATCGTAATGTCTATTTCCTCAACGTTATAGACGAATACTCTCGTTTCCCCTTTGCCATTCCCTGCCCGGACATGACCAGTGCTACGGTAATCAAAAGCCTCTGCAACTTATTCTGTCTGTTCGGTATGCCCAACTATATCCATAGCGACAGAGGAACGTCATTTATGAGTGATGAGTTACGCCGGTTCTTACTATCAAAAGGGATTGCTACTAGTAGAACCACTAGCTACAACCCCCGGGGCAATGGGCAGGTATGCGGCAGGCTCTGGTCATCGTTCAGACCTCCTCAATGGAGTAGGGTAAGTTGCGAGACTTGATGAAGTGATTCAATCGGGTGATTCCTGGGTGGCAGAGTGCGTCGTGGAGACTTTGGAGCTTGTCAGTACTAAGGCTGGCACATACCCCTTGAGATAGGGCATCGGGTGGCTCGTTGAGTGCTCCTGGCCTGTACTGTATAGTATTATATAGAGGAAAATTGATATACCTTAATTGATATACCAAATATTGTATAGAGGAAAAGAAGGAGATGGCAAATACAAATGGGCGCCAAAACAAGCATGAAGGCAGGAAACAGAAGGGCCAATTTTAACTCCCAGCAGATACCTGGTGGGTGACGGACAGAAAGCACCTGCTGTCCACCCCACCCTTTCTTGTTGGCAGAAATCCGAAGCCATTTAAAGGCCCGGGCTATATTTACATTCCTCCGGCGAGCTACAGATGCCAAGCAGATCTGAAGCTAGCTGGGTGTGGGGGGTTGGGGGAAATCATCCGACTTCCATGCTGAATCGACTGACAGCCGAAACTTGGGAGAGAGGACTAAGCAGATCCTCAAGGTGGCCTAGATTTTTTTGGAGGCTCCTGTGTGTGAAGAAGATTGCCCTAATTTGCAATCTAGGGCAGCACCCTAGAGGATAGCAGGGCGAGTGCTGCATCTATAGGACCTGGCAAGAAGTGCAAATAGAGATATCAGGATTAAGAAAAATAGGATGGTAAAACTGCTCAACAGTATCATATATGTGGTAGATGGCCCAAGTATAATGGCCAAAGAAAAGCCCTCAGATACTCTTACAGCTTATCATGCGTACCCATACTCTAGCAGGGCTCACTTTCAAGCTTCAACTAACAGCTAGCCCCATTGACACACTGACATCTCAAAAGAGCTTCACATGGTAAGTTATCATAACCCACCCTAGCTGCTTGATGTATTCAATTATTTATACCCAGGATGAGCTGTAAGTTTGACACATGTCTATCACTGTATGAGCGCCATCAACTTACAACATCTGAAAGCTACTTCTCTGCCTCCGGGTCAAAATGACACCTAACAAAAAGAAATAAATCCAGATTGGAGGAGAGCCCAGCTATTACAAACAACTGACCCCCTTTGATGAGGTCACATTGAACATCTTTATCTATAACATCAAGGGAATGGGGACATTAAATCTGCAGACCTCAACCAAGCTCAGGTCGAGTACCATAGTGTCTTGTATCCTTTTATGCAGGGCATTGTGAACACAGGGAATGGACTACCCGGGAAGCAGTCGAGGCAGATAGTGTGTAAAATGTAAGGATAGACATTTGAAGGAATGGGTGATTAAGTGATATTAGATATTAGATTTTGGGACAAACCAGATAGATATCACAGACTTCTGCATTCCTGTAAAAGCAAGTTTAAACCCACTCGCTTGGTACTTTGGTGGAGCAGGTGCAAGATAGAGAACTGATGGAACTTCCAAAATCTGAGCTGCAACCAAACTTGAAAGAGTTAGTTTGTGGAAACAAATGTTGACAATCTAGTTTATAAAAGCAGTTAAACATGTTGGCCCAAATCTTACTGGAGCGGGGCATCTTGCAGCGTGTGCCGTCAGTTGGACTTTTTCCTACACCCTTCCGCTCTAAATTTCTTTGCCTTGTATGTTGCTGGATACCTGAACTGATAACAGTGCAGCTATTGCAACGGGTCATCTGCGACCTTAGTGAATGACAGGACCAACGGTCTATCTCCATAACCGATGAAATTTTAAGATTGGGAAAGAAACAGAGGAAAAATGGAGAAGAAGGATGAAATAAAGGGGTTGAATTAAAGGGGGTGAATTAGAGTCAAATCAGATACAGAAAGAGAAATAAAAAGTGGGAAAGAAAGATTGGATTAAAAGAGAGAGAAAAAAGAAACAAAGGAAAAGTGAGGGAAAAAAATTAAGAATTTAAATTTAAATTTTTTTAAATCTCTAAGAATTTACTATATGTGTGAATGAGACTCAATAATTTAAAGTGTTCCCTATCTTGGCTGGAGAGGTTGACTGGAATTGAATTAACAATTATCACATTGTCAAAAGGGTATTTACGCTGTTACATATGAGCCCTAACTTTCTGCAGCAAGTTTAATTTGAGTCTGAATCCAAATTCAGTACCCTGTCCCTGCCTTCTCCCCATATCCTTTGATCCCTTTAGTCTCAAGAAATATATCCAACTCTTTCTTGAATATATTTAATGAACTGGCCTCCACCGCCCTCTGTGACAGAGAATTCCACAGGTTCACCACTCTCTGGGTGAAGAAATTCCTCCTCATTTCAGTCCTAAATGGCTTACCCCTTATCCTTAGACTATGACCCCTGGTTCTGGACTCCCCGGCCATCAGAAACATCCTTCCTGCATCTAGTCTGTCCAGACCTGACAGAATTTTATACGTTTCGATGAGATCCCCTCTCAATCTTCTAAACTCCAGTGAGTATAAGCTCAATCGACACAATCTCTCCTCATACGTCATTCCTGCCATCCCAGGTATCAGCCTGGTGAATCTTCGCTGCACTCCCTCCATGGCGAGAACGTCCTTCCTCAGGTAAGGTGACCAAAACTGCACACAATACTCAAGGTGCGGTCTCACCAAGGCCCTGTACAACTGTAGCAAGACAACTTTGTTCCTGTACTCGAACCCTCTTGCTACGAAGGGCAACATACCATTTGCCTTCTTAACCATCTGCTGCACCTGCATGCTTACCTTCAGCGACTGGTGCACAAGGACACCCAGGTCTCTTTGCACTTCCCCTTCTCCCAATCTATTGCCATTCAAATAATAATCTGCCTTCCTGTTTTTGCCACCAAAGTGGATAACCTCACATTTATCCACATTATAGTGCATTTGCCATGTTTCTGCCCAATCACCCAACCTGTCCAAATCGTACTGGAGTTTCCCGACATCCTCCTCGCAGCTTACCCTCCCGCCCAGCTTTGTGTCGTCTGCAAACTTGGAGATATTACAGCCAATTCCCTCGTCCTTTGCTGGAAATCTGAAATAAAAACAGAAAATTATAGAAATATTCAGCAGGTCAGGCAACATCTGTGGAGAGAGAAACAGAGTTAATGTTTCAGGTCAATGACCTTTCATCAGAACTGGAAAATGTTACTGACATAATAGACTTTAAGCAAATACAGAGACAGGGAAATGAGGGGTCTGGGAGGAAAGAAGAAAGGAGTAGTGGGACTAAATTGGAGAGCACCCAAAAACAGGCGCGGGGATCATGATACGCAGATGCCTCCATTCAAGGACGAAGTGGTGCGCCCTCAGTCCAGCCGGTAGTGGATGAAGGTGTAGAGGAACTGGATGTCCATGGTGAAAAGGAGACGGTTGGGGCCAGGAAGCTATAAAATTGTTAAAGTGGTGGAAGGCGTCGGATGAGTTGCGGGTGTAGGTGGGAAAAGACTGAACAAGGGGACAAAAAATTGAGTGGAGATAGGAAGAAATAAGTTCCATGGGGCAAAAACAGGCTGAAACAATGGGTTTACCAGAGCAGTCCTCTTCGTGCATCTTGGGAAAGAGGTAAAAGCGAGCTGTGCGGGTTTGGGGAACTATGAGGTTAGTGGCCGTAGAGGGAAGATCGCCAGAGGAGATGAGGTCAGTGACAGTCTGGGAAACCCTGGCTTGATGTTTGGTGGTGGGGTCATGGTCCAGGGGGAAGTAGGAGGAGGTGTCAGAGAGTTGGCGTTCAGTTTCTGCAAGGTAGAGGATGGTTCGCCAAACAACAACAGCACCACCCTTGTCAGCAGGTTTAATGACAATGTTGGGGTTGGACCTGAGAGGACGGAGTGCTAAAAGTTCAGAGGGAGTAGGTTGGAGTGAGTGAGTGGAGTAGAAAAACTGAGACGGCCAATGTCACGCCGGCAGACCCCAATAAAAAGATCTAGAGAGGGTAAAAGACTAGAGGAGGAGATCCAGATGGAATGAGAGAAGATGGGAGAAACGGTCCTCTGTACGTGGGGGGGAAGACTCGTGGCCAAAGAAGTGGGTGCGGAGGTGAAGATGACAGAAGAAGATCAGAGCAGAATGTCGAGCTCAAAATTCATTGAGGTGCGGGCATAAGGGGATGATGGGTACCCCTGGCTGGGTGAGTAAATGTGTGAGATTCGCAAAATTTCTGCATCTCCCCGAAGGTTATTATTAATAAAAGGGACCCTGCATGGACATTTTAAATTAAAAAGGGTACCAAAGATGGCGTCCAGGCCTTGTGGCAGAAAGCCTGTGGGTTTCCAAAATGGATTCTGCAGCGCAGACAGCTTGGGAGAAATCAAAACTAAGGCTGCAGGCTTTCTGTGAAGAGAGACTTTGTATTTTGGAACGAGACAGGACTTTGAATTATGTATTAGACCAAATTGGAGACAGATCTAAATTCAGTGAGGCCTATAGTTAAAGCCATCAAAAAGTCTGCATACATTATCGGAAACAGATTAACACAGCCATCGAGGTTGGACAAACCCATCAAGGAACTCTCAGGACAATACAAGTCAATTATTGGACCGGTAACTATTATGTCCGTGTATAATTGAGACACGGACTGCAGGAGTTGATTATAACAAGTCTTTACTGAATGGAGACAACCTGGAAACTGAAACTACAGAAGCCTGCTAGGGCCTTTTATACAGGGGTGGTCACTGCCGGTACTGCAGTCTGAGACCAGTTATTCCCTTAAAGGTACATACACAACAATAACTGCGATTACTGGCCATCTAAAAACCATCAGTATAGATTGCTACCATTGTTTAAACTAGCCCGCCAAGTTTAAGACAAAGAACTAACCTGATTTGGCACGAAGATAAGGGTTTTCGGAAAAGGTATAACTGAAGGCCCCGGGTAGCAATCAAGCTCTCTCTTGCTCTTGCGCTCTTGCTCTTGCCCTTGACCCTGCTCTCGTGGCTCTGGCATCTTGGGCTGCCGCTCGTACTCGTGCCCTGGCCTCGTGGCGGGTTCTCTCCCCGGAGCAGATTTTCAGTAGCCAAAGACACCATACCAACTGCTAGGAAGGGGAGCGAGGCCCAAGACCGCAGCCATCTAGGATGTCCAGGCTGCAGAAAAGAGGAAGAGACGAAGTTGAGCAGGTAGCCCAGGACTTGTACAGTAGTCCGACGAGACGAGATGAGTGGAGACGAAGAAGACGATAATAACTCGATAAGGGCAGAGCAGGGCAGCGAAAAACGCATCGATAATTTAAACCAAGCGCCTAGTTATAAGCTGACGCTTGGGGAAGAAAGTCCTTAAGAACGGTGAAGACCAACACCTTGAACGCTGCAAATAAACGCAGGTGTCCACGCCATAATGAATATGCTGGTATTCGAAGGATGTAAAATTTAAGCAGTAAAAACTGCTAATCGTCTCATCGACATAACGTTACCACCGACGGCCGCCCGAGGGAGAAGAAGAGGAGAACCCATCGAGACGAGACGACGACGGTAGCGGAGGGGAGAGGGTGTGTCGCAGCAACTGACCCAACTCCGCACCCCTGAGGACCACGTGGTGACGAGGTACCTAGAAGGACCAGAAACCAGACTTCAAAATTCGCATTCGTTAACAGTTGGCTTTTATCTTTGGATTGGTGAGCATGAATTCTGACCCCTCATAGCTTAATCTAGTTAGGTATAGGGGTGGGATAAGGATAAGGGGATTGTTAAGATAGTTGTTTTCCCTCAATGTGCCGTGTGTTCCCCATTCCCTGCATAAGTGTAGTTATTTGTATTTGCCTGTAATGTTATAATGATAACTGCCTTTTAAGACTGTATTAATTTCTCTGTTCAATAAAATCTTGGTTTTGCTTGCATCCAAACCACCTGTCTACTCAAGTTTTCTGTATTGCTGCCTGTACCTAAGTCCGGTGTCTAGAACCCAGGAGCGTGGGAGCAATTCGAACCGCTCACAAAACAGTCAGGGGCATAACTGGGTGCACGCGCCACCCCACACCACCCCCTACAAATGCACTGTCTGCTGCAATATTAAGTCATGCAGATCAGAAGGTCCCAAGTTTGATTTCCAATATGGTTGGTACTGTTTTGGCTGATCTTAGCTGGACAATGGTGAGGGTGTTTTAATTGGCCTCAGAACGTAAGAACATAAGGGGAGAAAAATTTGGTGTCGGCCCTTTTGGGGCGCTAACATCACCGGGGCACTAATTTTAGTGCCCTGAAAAAATTACCACCACTCTGCCTGAAATTCAGTTGTAGTGCCCGAAGCAGGAGGTGGAGCGTTACTGGAAGCACTCCACCTCCTTCTTGGAGCGCTACAACTGAATATCATGATGCTATGGGCAACAGCGCCATGCACGTAGTGCCGCGTCATTGCAGGCCTCCCTCCCTGATTAAAGGGGAGGGGCCTAGTGCTGCATGCACTGGGGCCCGGCTAGAGCACCGGGGAGCCATGAAAACAGCCCAGCTCTCAATCAAGAGAAGTGGTTGACACCCCAAAGTAAAAAAGGGAAGGGGGCAAGTGCTGACAGCCGGCCCCAAAAAAATGGCCACCCACCACCTGCCCTTTACGTATCTCCGTGGCGGCTACAAAAATGCCAGACTGATCCTGTCGGACATATCGTCCGGCGATAGGTCAGGGGGTGCAACCCAAGTTTGCGGCCGGGGCACTGCGCACACTGATGATGTCATCACCGGCGGAGCAAAGCCGCGGGCGCTACCGGCTACTGCCGCCACTAACCTCCCGCTGAATTTCGCAGGAGACATTAGCAGCACTGCGCCCGGGCACGAGTAATTTGCGCCCCATTAGCGTCCCCCGGGGGCGCTAACGAGATGTGCATATCAACCCAATTTTTCCCCCAAGGAACATAAGAATTAGGAACAGGAGTAGGCCATACAGCTCCTCGAGCCTGCTCCACCATTCAATAAGATCATGGCTGATCTTCTACCTCAACTCCACTTTCCTGCCCGATCGCCATATCCCTTGATTCCCCTAGAGTCCAAAAATCTATCGATCTCAGCCTTGAATATGCTCAATGACTCAGCATCCACAAACCTATCGGTTAGAGAATTCCAAAGATTCACAACCCTCTGAGTGAACCCTCTCAGAACTAATGGACTATAGAAACAAAATAATTGAGCTGGTGTTTCAGCTTTTAATTGCAACCCAGTGATTGTTTCTGAAGCCAGATGAGAAAGCCATTGAGCTCCGCTATGATACCTTCCCTATTTGAATATTATCCTGTCAATAGAGAACCCCATAAGGGTGAGATAATAAAGAGCTGCAAGTGAACAGTGTAGCAGAACCCAACAAGAGCCGACACCTTCGGAAGATGAGGGGAGAAACCTGTGGGGCAAATTAAAAAAAAAAAATCACTGTCAATCTGATGGTAGAGTACTGGACTCCCATCTGAAGATACAAAGTTTGAGTCCTAACCTTCACTGTCATTTTAAATTGCTTTCACTTAGTGGGTATATTTTTGTCGTTTTTGGCTAGGCCTTTACATTAACTAGTGTAGCAGTATTCATGTTTGCTTTGATTAACCTTAACACAGGTTAGAATCGGAGCCTTTCTTCCTCCTGTCAATTGCACTAAAACTGAAGACTAGACTTAATACAAAAGAGCTGTAATGTTTGGTATAAAATGTGGCATTCACAATATTAATATCAGGTCTTCTTAGTCCAGATAGTCAGGTGCAAATATGTTTGGTTATGATTCCGAGTAGATTTTCTCTGAGGACTCAGGTCTAGAATGATAAGGGAAACATAATTATTCACGGTCTAGATCTTTCCATAATACATCTCTTCCATTTATTTATTGCATATATACAAGAATTGTGGAAAACAGGGATTTTGTTTCCCTTGATGTGACATATGGGGCTTTTAGATAATTTGAGAACAGAAAGTTTCTTAAACTCCTAGGATCATTAGTTGCTTCCTCTTGTGTCACATGGATGATAGAGAAACTATTATGCTGCATCATGATCAATTATGTCAAGCTGTTCAGCTACAGAATGCACCTGCTGCTTTCATTACATCTTATGATCCATTATAAGGTTCGAATTGTATCAGAGGGCGCATCACACTCTTACTTCACAATAGCTGAATTCCAAATGGTGACAATTCAAATTAGTTTTGGCGAGCAGTTGCCATTTTTATGCTGCTTTTAAAACCTAAAAGGTTTCATCAATTCTCAGATCTTATAATTGACTCGTCTACTTTCACATAAGTATGTCATAATTGAATATGATTCACTATGAATTAAAAAAGAAACTTTAAATACAATGTTTGAAAACTTATGCTCTAGGAAAGATTTGTACTCTAAATATGAAATGAGTAAACTTAAAAAAATATAGAAATCCAATCTATTTTCTCCAAGTATTTTGTACACAACTCTTTTTCCACATTTATATTTTATCATTTCGGTGTTTACATTTTGTAGAGGTTGTTATGAAATGCTTTTTGCAAAGCAAAGCCTATTGGGAAAGCTGCCAGCAAGTGAACAAATACAGTGGAATTTGGTTATTCGGTATTCCTCAAAAAGTACACAGTGATGCAGAAGAAATTTATTGAAAAAGTTTGTAGAACTGAATCCTATCATCTGTTGTACAATAATTTGCAGTCACTCACTGCCTTTTGTGTAAAAACAGTTGAGCGTTGCTATGGAGACGTTTTATATTTTCCTCCCCTCTCCCATGACACGGATTGAATATAACAGCAAATTTTATCAGAATTGCTCCTATACCAAATCCACCTCCACTGAGTATATATGAATGCTTTGACACAGCAACAATTTCATTAAGAATATCAATTTCATCTTTGTACTGAGAACATGTGAAGAACAAATGGAAACTTATGAGTTATCGATTTCCAAGAGCATGATTTGTTGCTTCCATCTGCTTTATTGAACAAGGACAGAAAAAAGTCCCTGAATACCACAAATCTTTCTTAGCAGAACCTAATGCACAGAAAAAATTCTGTTCAGCAATAAAAGCTTAACATCATTTACGTTATTTGTTCTGTTTGGTTAATTTGAGCTGTCAAGATGGTTCAAGTTTAAAACATAAACCGAGCTTATTGAAATAATTCATTTAAAAAGCAACACAATTGAGGGGAAATTCAAATATCATCAGTCAAGCGTAACACAGTTCTTCAGTCACTGAAAGTAAAAACACAAGTTTTAATTTTCACGTGATTTCATAAAGAAAAATGAACAGCTTTACAATTTAAAAGGAATAATGAAATAAACAAACATCCTTCACTTCTGGGAGTAGTGCCATTATTGTAGTGAAGCAGCTGTGTTTCTGTCACTGGTGAAGAAAGAAAGCCAGTCGGTCAATGCAACAAATGGACAGGCAATACATGTACAACAACTCAATATTACCGTGGTCCCTGCTTTGTTTTATGTGGGAACTAGAAGCCTATTTTGGAAAATAATGATACATGCACAATCTACATGGCTTTAAAACCCAAGACTAGCTTCACCTAACCACGACTTTCTGATTAAACTTGTCTTCTTTCCTACTCTTTTCAACTTTGGTGGTTTCCTGCACTATTGGTCTTGGCCCTTCATTTCAGTTTCACAGTGGAAAAATGCAATAAGGATAAAAAAAGTGCCTGTGCATTCAAAAAGGGAACCACATATAGTAAAAAGGAATAACAATAGAAGCTAAATGTATGTTAGCCGTAGACACACTGTTCACAGACGCAGTGTTCATAGATTAAAACCAGACTTCTCCTGTAGATTGTACTTTTTTTTTCCTACTGTATATTTCCTGCCTTCCCATGGTGGTTTTGCGTTGTATTTACTGTACACGCATGCAAGTGAAAGTGCACCAAGGAAAACTTGGAAACAATTAAACTATATCTACTGAAGGAAATCTGCATACAAATCATCAGAGAAATGTAGCCAACGTTTCACAGTGTGTTGGAAACATTTTATAGAACATTTTGAACTTGTATTGCTGTTTCTTTAAGAGAAATTGGAAATGCTGAAAATGCACAACAGGTCAGTCATCATCTGAAAGGGAAATAAACCCTGCACATTAAGGAAATCGGAAGTAAAAAAGAGCAGAAAATGCTGGAAGAATGCAGCAGGTCCATCAGTAGCTCAGAAGAGGATAGAAAAGTTAACAAAGTCGACTTGAAACATTAACAACAGAAAACGCTGGAAAAACTCAGCAGGCCAGGCAACATCTGTGGAGAGAGAAATAGAGTCAACGTTTCGGGTCGAAACCCTTCTACAGAACTGAGAGAAAAGGCAGGAAATGAAACAAAAGGCAGTTTGGGGGCTGGGAAATGGGGGAGGGGATGAAAGAAGAGACATTAAGAGATATTCAAGGAATAGGAAACATTAACTCTGTTTCTCACTCCACAGATGGTGCCTGGCCTGCTGAATGTTTCTAGCATTTTCTGTTTCTATATCAGATTTCCAGCATCCACAGTATTTTGTGGTTTTTAAAGACAGGTTAACATTTTGGGTAGGAACATTAAGAACTGCAAAGGAAAGGCAGGCTAACAGTTGCTGATTGTAATCTGAAAATATAAAGATCAGTTAATGTTTTGGATGGAACCCTTGTCTTTCTTTAGATTAATTTTTCTTTTTACTCAGGCTGTGGCTCCACAATGGAAGAACAAATAAATAATGATTGTTTTTCAAAATGCCTGGTGAGATGCATTTTTGAAAGCAAGTAGGAAAAACAGCCAAACTAAACTCCACAAGTAGCATTTACTTTTGTATTCCATTATCAATCAGATATTATAAAGTTCAAGGACTTACTCTGCTTGCCTGTCAAATCTGCAGCGCTATTGAAATGAACAAAGCTCTCAGATTTAGGAAGGCTTTACCTGTAACTAGCAGCATCCGAATAGCTGAAGAGGTTAAGAAACTCAAAACTACCTGTTTTCACGGGGCAGCAAATTCAACATTTTTTTTTAAAGATAGCAAATATTTGTGACTAGGGGGCCAAAAATCTGTGGCCCTCCTTCCCACTCCCTTCCCCCATAGCTCTGCTTGGAGTTCGCCAGAAGGGCCACAAATTAGGTCGAGACACTGTCTTCTGCTAAATCTTATGAGGAAGAAGAATTTGCATTTATATAGCACCTTTCATTACCTCAGGGCATTCCAAAGCACTTTACAGCTAATGAAGCACTTTTGAAGTGTAGTCACTGTTGTAATGCAGAAAACATGGCAGACAATTTTCACACAGTAAGGTCATATAAACAGTAATGTGATAATGACCTGATAACCTGCTTTAGTGATGGTGGTTGAGGGCTAAATATTGGCCAGGAAAACAGGGAGTACTCTCCTGCTCTCCTTCGAAATAATGCCATTGGATGTTTTACATCAAGGAGAATATGCAGTTATGTTGTGCTCTGTGATTAAGACTTGGGTAATTATGTAGGGCCAGAGAAGTCTGATGTGATATTCTAGGATGGGTTGATTGAAGGATTTGCAATTTTTTTGAAGGTTGGGGAGAAGAAGTGGTGGCATTGATGATGAAGGTAGACTATGTTAAACACATTAGAGCATTTCACTGATACGTTGAGTTCTTTGCTCCTTGAAACTGTCACCAAGGAATCCTCAGTGACAGTCCTAATGGTCTAATGCATGTTCTTCTGCCTCCAAAGCAGCTGGGCAACCTCCCCAGGAATCTTCATGTCCTGGCCTTCTTTCCGGGGAAAAGTTATGCAGGGCACAGGAAGCTACAACTCTGTGAGATACTCAGTCGAGAGTTTATTGAAAAGTCCCATCCGCTTATATCAAGGCAATGAACGCGCCCCTCTAAGACCCTGATGGTCCTCTCAATGAGCACTCTGGTAGAGGACTGTGCCTCATTGTAGCAATCTTCAGCTGATGTTCCTACACCTGTTTGAAGGGTCATTATCCATGTGACCCACAAGCTTTCACCTGACTATCTTTCTTGAAGAACTCAGGGAAGGTAGAATTTCTCAGGGTGAATGCACCATGGCAACTTCCTGGCACTCACATAATGGATTCTTTGCATCTGGTCATGCAAAATCTGATATTCCCTTCAGTTAAGAAAGTTAAGGGGGTTAATGATAAGAGTTCCCAATGATACATGGGTGCCATCATTTGCACCTTGCACTTTGGGGATCTCAGCAATGTGATAAATCACCCAGGCTGTTACAGTCTCCAGGGTGTTCTGCAGGTTGTAAGAAAAATCCTGTGATGTGTTGCAGATGTAGGTAGTGGACTTCTCCCACTTACCCGTCATCTCAATCATAGTGTGGAAACTGTCTTCACTTGCTGCGCATGAGATCAATGTTCATGTAATCATTGTTCTTTTGAAGACTGGGTTATTGTGATCTGGGTTCCAGGCTCCTCAGCTGAGGGTGATTATTTCTCCTCCCTCCATGGAGGAACATCTCTCTCCCTTTCTTCTACTCCCAGGTCCTCATTCTCACGAGTGCTCAGTGACTCGTCCTGTGACAACCCTTCTGACTAACCAACTAATTTGTTGTGCGTGAATATTTCTCTGCTGGTGCTGATGCCAAGACAGAGTTGGTGACCACGTGGCAGCACTTATTGATCTGGATGTTCCTAGTTCAGTCTAATGCCTCTTTCTGTGGACTCAGGGTTATCTGTGATGGTGGTCCTCCCCATTTGACTTTTGCAGGTGCTGGCTGTATGCCTTTTTTTCCTTTGGAGGGAGAGGAGACAATGGAGTAGAAATGCAAGAGCTTTTTTAGCCCAGTTATCAGACGTCACGTGCTGGAAGCCCCAACCTAATCAGGCATCAATTATGTAGGGCCAGCAGGCGGAGTCGGGCAAGTGCAGTAGGAGACCGTGGCCAAGGACCCACGAGATCAAGGATCGGCTACCGCCCCACCAGTGCCGATCCCAGTCAGGGGAGGGAAGCCTAGGGCCCTAGATTTCCTTGTGCGGCCCAGAGGAACACTTCTCGCTCTCCTGGCCCTCAAGGAAGCCTTTTAAGAAAAGGATTACATATATTTTTAGCTTTCTTCTGGACCTGCTACTCCTTCATGCCCCATTCTCTCAGCAAGGCTGGCATCTGGCGACAAATGCACTGTCCAACATCATCAGACCTTGACTTCTGACTTCCAATGAAGCCCTCTCCTGTCAAGTGGGCTAGCGGCTATTTCACATTAGTGGGTGTGAGGACTACCCTGCCACAAGCCTGTCAATGGTTGGAGAGATCGAGCCTATACCAGGTGCAGAGAGAGTGGTAGATAGGGCAAAGGGAGAGAGAGAAGCAGGAAAAGAGAAGAATAACTATTAATTAGCCAGTCTCAATGCATTATGTTTAATAGCTTGATAATGAAATAAAGGGTTTAGATATAATTCCTTGAACCTTTCCTAATGATTCAGCCAGTTTATGCAGTGAGTAGCTGAGCCATA
This sequence comes from Somniosus microcephalus, assembly GCF_052327205.1. Taxonomy (NCBI): domain Eukaryota; kingdom Metazoa; phylum Chordata; class Chondrichthyes; order Squaliformes; family Somniosidae; genus Somniosus; species Somniosus microcephalus. Next base: position 163,588,218 of record NC_140988.1, read on the forward strand.
CAGAAAGGACAGTTTTCCTGGTGTGTTGAATTAGCTTATCTCAGCGGAGGTGAAGGAGGGGTGCTAATATTGGCTTCAGTGAACCTAAAAGAATAAAAAGGCTTGCATTAATGTAGCAACATGTTACATCGCAGAGAAACATCTTAAAGCATTTCACACAATTAATTACTTTTTGAACTGCAGCAACTCTGCAAATCTAGGCCCAAAAATTATTTGTGTAAAAAATAATCTCAAAATAGAAATCAGTTTTCACTGGAAATAATTCTCGATGAATGATTGATCCAATTCTTATTTTAACCATGATGTAATGCATGCTATAGATCAAATGAGACAGACACCATCTTTAGGTGAGAAAGAATGATCTGCAATGAGACTAGAGCTTCAGTTGCACTGGTTAAAAACATCAGCATTTCAGCCTTTGTGTATTATATCTGACCCAAGAGAGCTTATACTCCCAGCAAACACAATTCAAAAAATTTGTCATGTTTCATTTTGCAAATGCTGTCAGCCTATAAAAGCCTAAGAGTGGAACAGAAACAAAGGAGGCCATAATAAATTCACGTTGTACCCCACTGACTGTACCTTATCAGTTTGCACCACTGTAACATATACAAAGATATTCACTCAGCTTTTGTGGAATTTTCTTCCCATGTTTTTCCGATAAACCACCTGCTGTGTGCAAGGCTGCGCCAGTAGCACGGGTTCTCAGCAACATCAGCTGAAATGCCATTTAACCACACGTGCACTTCCAGCAGGGGTTGCTGGGGTAGAAATCAGGAGCATAATTCACGTTTCTTTCTCTTTTTTCTGTCCCAGAGATATTGAGAGTAATTGTGCATCCCTGTTGCCCGTCACTGAGATTAGCCAATTTAACATAGATTTCCCCTTCCCCAGCAGTGAGATGGAGCAGCGACCATCCTGGTGCCTCTCCATCTGGTGCTGCTCAGATTCGGAACTGAATGGAATCAAACCTGCATCTTCTCATTCAGCAGTACTGAACATTACTGTTTCCATCCTCATTGCCCCCACTGCGTGTGCTTTTTTCACTTGAGTGCGTGGTAATAATAAAATGGGAAAGAACAAGTGGAACACCCAATAAAATCCTACCAGGTTAAATTACACTTAGAGCTGGTCCGAAGTCAACCACCACCCTATCAGTACTGTAATAGTGAAAAGTGAACTATTTTGTAAAACATTTCAACATGATACATATTTCGGTTTCAGTCAGATCATTGTCCAAATTGACTTAGTTTTGCTTTCTTGTCCCTAGTCAGATTAACACTCTGCTAATGCAATTTTGATGGAAGTGTACTCGCATATCTAACCTTATCTCTAACCAGAACAAGACTTCACCAGCTGTAATTAATGACAAGCTGTAATCCTATTCCCTAAAGCTGCACCAATACTCTGTTGCTGCAATCAGTTCTCTCCAATGAGTAGTGCAGCGATTCCTGATAGGAACAAAAACAATGCTTCAGACTTGGGATTCTGCCTGTACATATTTTAATTTCCCATATCATAGCAAACAGCTGAATAATTAATATAATGAAGTACAACATTCTGAAATGGTTTTTGTTATGTGCCCTACATGAAGTTTATTGGAGCTCTATCTATGCAATCATGACAGAATAAAATAAAAATAAAATACTGATTGTTTTCAGTTTCTATGTCTCCCTGTTTTATTAGCAGATTCTTTCACCAATGCATAATTAAAAATAATTTAAGAGAGACATGTTAATAGGTAGCAGGCTTTCTTCATTTATATTAGCCACCATGAAGATTTTTAATATGCTTGAGTTCTCCAAAGAAAATTTGTTATGTTGTTTCTCCAGACATGACATATTTAGAATCTCCTGACAGTAAGGAAAATGAAAACTATGGATTTAACTGATGCCTTTTAATTTGGTGTGTACAAAGTCTGTCTGTGGTAGGTTAGTGAGGCAGTGTGCTAGGTCAGGCAAGATATCCATTGCTTCAGTCTTGTACAGTTCGCATTCAATTTGGGTCAATATGGGTTCAAACTGAACACAAATGATTGTACAGTGTTCAACGTGAGGGCTTCACAGAGTCTGGCCATAATGTGGGAGATATTAAATTGTACTGAATTTTGTTTCATAGTTTATATCTGTTAGAGATTTTAATCAGGATTTTACATTATCCTGACAAAATATCTCCTGCTTCACATCTCAAGGCAAAGCCAATGGAAAGAATTAAGGAATTCCAAAATCTGATAGGAGAAAACAGCTCCCTGCTGTACTTGGCCAGTTGATGCAATGTGCTTGGAATTTACAAGAAATGTTAAATGTATAATGTTAAAAGTATAGTGCAGCTGCAAGTAAGCAGAGTAGGCCATTTGTAACTACATGGAATTTAACAGAAGTAATTTTATTCACCTATTCCTCTTTCCCTTGTAAGGGGTAGGCAGAGGCTTCAAAACCACAAAGTTATCCCAGATTCCTCAGAACTAGGTCAGGACCCAATATTTCCTGGTCCTAGACTAGTTCCCACCTGTGTCACTGTAGTTATACAAAAGTTATGGTACAGTTTGCCACAGCTGGTGACTATTACTGCAGCTGCAGGCCTATCAAGCCTGCCACCACAGTTGGATTTTCACCCCTAATTCTGGGCGTAGGCCCCTGCCAATACTAATAAACACAACCTGCAATACCAGCAAGTTCAAGTAGAGCACACCCAAAGTGCGCCCAAGTGCAGAAGGGGCGAACATCGAGACCATATTTTTTGCATTGAGCGTCACTGGGACAAGGATTTAAGTTTCAAAAAACATCTTCATTCTCTGCGAAGAACAGACAAGATACTATTCTGAAGGTAATCAATCCCTCTGGAATTGCCTGCTTTTATTCTTAACAACTTTGTGGCCATTATGAAGTGAACAATGGAATCCACAGCTGCTTTCAGCAGGCATGGGATCCGCTGGGCCTAAGAGGGGCAAGCTGGGCAGAATTTGCAGGATAGCACAGGAATGCTTCTCAGCCTGGAAGATGCCCCCTGGATTGGGATTTCTGACATTGTTCAAATGAAGTGGGCACAACATTCTGGCCATCTCATTCTTACTCATTTATGGTTATGTATAGCTGTAATGTAATATTATATCCTAAGTAAGGAATTCACTGAAGCTCACAGCATTCTTATAAGAGTAAGAAGTCACACAACACCAGGTTATAGTCCAACAGTTTTATTTGAAATCACAAGCTTTCGGAGCGCTGCTCCTTCGTCAGGTGAAGTGACTTCTTACATTTGTCCACCCCAGTCCAACTCCGGCATCTCCAGGGATTTCAAATAAAACTGTTGGACTATAACCTGGTGTTGTGTGACTTCTTACATTTGTCCACCCCAGTCCAACTCCGGCATCTCCACACCATTCTTATAAGAGGTTCAACATGAAGATCCAGGCTCGAGCTGTATCACAGTATGGTATGGCAGCTGTAGCTACTATGACCGGAAAGCCCTGCAGCGGGTAGTCAAAACTGCCCAACGCATTACCGGCACCCGGCTACCGACCATAGAGCACATATACCAGGAACGCTGTTTGCGGAGGTCACGGACCATCATCAAAGACCCTACCCACCCCAGCCACAGTCTGTTTGCCCTCCTGCCATCTGGGAGACGCTACAGATGCATTCGCACCTGAACGACCAGGTTTAGGAACAGCTTCTTTCCCAGGGCTGTCATCCTACTGAACTCCACAAATAAACTCTAAAGCCTGCACATCTGCCAATGCACTTTATTATGGTTATGTTTATGTTAATGTATTACAAGCCAAATGAATGTTGAATGTTTAAATGTCTTAATCTAAATGTACACTCTCGGGAGCCGCAAGCCTACATTTCGTTGTACTGCACTTGTGCACTAACAATGACAATAAAGTTGATTATGATTATGATTATGATTATGATGGAGATTGCAAAAGCAGGGAGGAGGGAAGCAATGAGGGATTTTAAGAAAAAGATGAAGATTTTAGATACAATGTTCTGAGAGATGGGGGGCCAATGAAGGCTGGCAAGGAATCAGGTAACAGGTGAGGGAAATTTTGTAGGGGATAGGATGTAGACAGAGCTCTGGATGATTTGAACTTTATATAACATTACACTTGTGAGGTCAATGAGGAGATGTTGAAAATGTTAAGTCCAGAGATAAAACAAGCATGGATGAGAGTTTCAGTGGCAGGTTTGGATGTGAAAGCTGGCAGTCTTAGTGATGAACTGGACTTGGATATATTCTGATTTCAATTTATATTGAACTCTGAAGTCATAATGAATAGTTGTCATGGTTAATTTACAGTGCAGATTGTACGGTTTGTGTAAACTAATACATCTCCCAGGTGTTGCTCATGATGAGTCAGAAGTGACATTTTTATTAACATGGGTTTGTTATCAATAACGTGCAGTTGCGAAAATTCTACAGGAAGTGTGATACTTCCAGGAACTTTAAAAACATGTAAATAGATGTGGTAATCTATGCATTCATTTTGTTTAATTTAAGAATTTCTTGTATAATATATCTGCAACAATTAAGACATTAAAAAATTATATAAGATTTAGGCTGCAATTTTAATTATGAGTGGATTTAAAGCAGGTGAGTGGCAAGAAAACTCACCCTTTGCAGCAGAAATCAGGCCTGAGCCTCATTTAAATCCCATTGGCTGACTTCCCATCCAGAGCATGCAGGGAGTCAGTGGGAAGTGGAGGAAAATTGTGCAACCAAGAGGTTGCTCCGTTGACCAAAGTTGGGTGGCGGGATTGGGTTCTGGGGGCATCTCATCCTCCTAGACCCACAAATGAAAAAAAATGCATCAATTTTTCAGCCTCTTCACGTCCTGATCCTCTGCTGACCAATTTCATCCTGGGGGAAAGCTGTAACGGTTAACCACTCAGGCCTAAGTTAAAAATTGTAGTCAGGACCCAATGACATCATTACTCCGAGAAAATGCGTATGTGGAGAAGGACCCCGCCGGTATGGCAGGTGCCCTTGCTGCCTGCTCAGGACAGCAGATTAAAATCGTGGATGGTGGGATCCTGGCGGCTCCTCACCGGGTAAGTAACTTGGGGCATTTTAACTGCCAACCCCCTCAAGTTCCATCGGTGATGTAGGGGTAAAATTATCCCATCAAATTCTATATAGAATTGTGACTGATGAATGCATTTGAATAAGGTTTGTTGGATTTCTGTAGTATGAAGGCCAACAGTTACCATCTGAATTATGAACAAAATGCAAATTAACATGGTAATAGGCTTTTTCTGTTTTATATTTTAATTGATTATGGGGATAAGACTATGTTCAGATGGCCCTGACAGAAGCACCTTATTGGGTTGTGTCAATGTATTTTAAGTGGGTACTGTGAACAGCATGTTATATATGACAATGTTTACACTCTTCTGCTGGTTAAATTAATTCAAAGTTCAGTGGGTAGCATTCGCGTCTCTGAATCAGAAGATTGTGGGTTCAAGTCCCACACCAGCGACTTGAGCACATAAAACTAGGCTGACACTCCAGTGCAGTGTTGAGGGAGTGCTGCACTGTCAGAGGTGCCATCTTCTGGATGAGGCATTAAACCGAGGCCTCGTCTGCTCTCTCAGGTGGATCTAAAAGATCCCATGGCACTATTTCAAAGAAGAGCAGGGGAGCTATCCCCAGTGTCCTGGCCAATATTTATCCCTCAATTAACATAATTAAAACTGATTATCCGGTCATTATCACATTGTTGTTTGTGGGAGCTTGCTGTGCGCAAATTGGCTGCCACACTTCCCACATTACAACAGTGACTACACTTCAAAAAGTACTTCATTGGCTGTAAAGCACTTTGAGATGTCTGGTGATCATGAAAGGCGCTATTATAAGAAGTTATTAGATTCATAGATGAGGTTTTGATTCTTAGAACAGAGATTGAAATGCAGCCAGGAACAAATGGCTGAAGTGCCAGCAAGGTCAACTAACAAACACCGAAAGACAAATGGAAGTGATAAGAGGATCGTAAAATGCAAGGTAACACAGGGTGATGATAGGATAGCTAGACAAAATGGAGCCGCAAAGTCATAAAATGTCCTTAAAGAAACATAACAGAACATTCCTCAGAAAGATAAGAGAAAGGCCTCATCAGCCATGCAGAAAGGGATAGTGAGAAATGTCTTCTCGCACCACAATTGGATTATAGATTATTGACACCAGATAACCACCAGCCCACCAAAATAATTATAAATATACACGACCAATAGAGGGAATCAGACAGCGAGGGGCGAAGGCTTCTTCGAGGTGGAAATCAATGCTGGCTCAGGCCTAACATCTTGACCATGTTTCTGGGAGTCCAGAACCAGGTGTCACAGTCTAAGGATAAGGGGTAAGCCATTTAGGACAGAGATGAGGAGGAATTTCTTCACCCAGAGAGTGGTGAACCTGTGGAATTCTCTACCAAAGAAGGCAGTAGAGGCCAATTCATTAAATATATTCAAGAAGGATTTGGATATATTTCTTAAGGCTAAAGGGATCAAGGGATATGGAGAGAAGGCAGGGACAGGGTACTGAATTTGGATGATCAGCCATGATCTCATTGAATGGCGGAGCAGACTCGAGGGGCTGAATGGCCTACTCCTGCTCCTATCTTCTATGTTTCTATGTTTAGCCTCTGAGGTGGAAATCAATGCTAGCTTATGCCTAACACCTCCAACAGTTCGAGGGATGAATCAACAGAAGTGACTGCTGTTACTGGCTGCAGAGACCCGCTGACCCGAGACCTCCACGCTGTCTCATCGGACATCTAACCAACCGTCCGCCTAGTCGTGGAGTTCCACTTCGGGAGTCGGAGATCGCTTTCTACTGTCACAGGTTGTTTGTCTATTATACTCAGCTTAAACCACATTTAATATCTGATTATGCTTTAAAATTGTAGGGGGGAGAAATTCGGTATCGACCCGTTTGGGGTGCAATTATCGGCCGGGCGCAAAGTTTAGCGTCTGATGCTAATTATCGCCTCCGACTGCAAACTTGGCTTTTATCACCCCTGGAGGTGACTGGAGTGCTAAATTAGGTGCTGCACACCTGTCTTAAGGTGCAAAGGCCAAGGAGCGAGACACTAACTCAGAGCGCGGGCGCAGCGCGGGTGATGTCAGTTAGCGATGGAACAAAGACACACTGGCGCCAGCCAGCTCTTAAAGGGGAGGGTCAGTCTTGCTCTCCAGCCGCACCCTGCTCATTGGAGCCTTGAATCTTAGCCTGGAGTGACCTGTGACTACATTTTCCAGCCAAGGACTATGGAGAGGGTGAGAGAACGAGTTCAGCGCTTCAGCGAGCGGGCCTTGGAGGCTTTGGTTGGCGCGGTGGAGTGCAGAAGATCTATACTCTACCCTGAGAGTGGCAGGAGGCCTTTGCCGCGCGACTACGGAAGAGTGTGGAGGGAGGTGGCTCAACACGTCTCCTCCAGGAGCATGGTGCCCAGGACCCATACACAATGTCGCAAAAAGTTCACTCGGGTTGTCAGGATGAATGGCTTTTTTTCAATACCTCTCCATCCCTCCATTTCAACCTCATCTATGGCCAGAGGGTCTTAAAACCTCAATGCCCAACACTCATCCAAAACCTATGGCCCTCTCATGAAACACACATGCACATTCCACACCTTGCATACAGTAAGAGCTATTCAACTATGGGAGGCAAATCAGGCAAGACCATGGCTGCATACATTAAGGGCTATTCAATTATGGGAGGCACATCAGGCAAGACCATGGCTGTATATTTAGTCAGACACGTCGTTTTTCTTGCAGGCCAAGCTATCTCATAACAGGAGACAGCAGCAATGGACAGGTGGAGGGCGGCCTCAGCTGCAACCCATCAGTGATCTTGAGGCGCGCCTCCACAGGATTGTGGCAAGCCGGGTGATCGGTCCCATCGCCCCTGGAGAGGTCGACCCCATTCGGGACAGCAATGATAAGGTCATCAGCTTTATCTCCTCTCTCATTCCACTTGCCTCTCACAAAACCAGCCTTTGACACTTTCAATCTAACTTACTAAATTGCTCCACTCCTTCCTCCCTTACTGCCCCCCTGTCCTCACACTAAAGCCACTCTTGTACCTCCCTGCTTTCAGATGGTGATTCACCAGCTGAGGAGACGGGCCCTAAAGCTGCCAGTGGGATCGAAGCCACAGGCGAGGAGGAAGAGGAAGCTGGAGCATCAGCACCACCCTCTCCCGAGGAAGCCCATGCCCACACTGGGACCCCGTCTTCCCTGGAGGGGAGCAGGGGGGAAGGGTCTGATGAGGGTGAAGCTCCGGGATCCAGCGGGCTGCAGCAACACGATGTGGCTAGGGAAGCTCGGGTGCCTTCTCCCCGGAGGGATGGTAGGCCAGTGAGTCCTGCTGTACTGGACGCAGAGGAGGAGCGGCTCATCGCTGAAATGAACACCCAGGCGGTGGACATGCACACTCAGCTCATGGGTGCAGTGGGAAGGATGCCCGAATGCATTGATGCACTGGCAAGGAGTGTGGAGCACTTTGCTGTAGCACAGGCGGATGCCATGCAAATGCTTAGTGCTGCAATTCAGTCACTGGCTGCCGTGATCCAACCTCAGACTGCTGTCATGCAGATTCAGATTGAGGCCACGCAAGCACTGACTGCTGCCATTGTCACTGGTCCGGACACATTTCCCCGGGGCTCTCACCACGCCGCAGCAGGCCAATAATCTGTGCTCCAGCAGATTGCTGCAGATGCTGATGTGCTGCCTCGTGGAAGTGCCAGTGTGTTGGTCGAGCAGGGAGGTGCTGTCCTCTCTCAAGATGACAGCATTCCTGCTGCCACCACTGTCACATCCCCATTGCACTTGCCAGTGCCTGTAGCCCAGACTGCTGCCGTCCATGCAGAGTTGGTGCAGTCTGCAGCTGGGCCCTCCATGCCCAGAGCTGGTCGAGGCCGTCCTTCAAGGGCATCTGTAGTCTCAGGTTCTGACACTCAACAGCCTACCACCAGCCTTGCTGCAGCCACTGGGGCTCCATAACGGAGGAGCAGTAGGGTGGGAAGGGGGGAAGTGCACAAGGGAAGGAGATCGCCCTCGAAGGGCAAAAAGTAGGAGGTGTGAAGAAATGTTGGGAATTTTTTTATTAAAGGCCGAGGTTCGTGTTCAAACTTTTGTTTAGTGTTTTGGACATTATCTCCAGGTTGTGAGAACCAGTTATGTTAGTGAATGATTTTTTGTTTATTTCTATTAGATTCTCATGAAGAAATGACACACATGGAGTTTGTAAAATGAAAAAGTTTTTGTATTAAAAATGTACAGGTTTGGCTTTTGGAATCATTGCTGTCTTGGCCGGTTTTGGGGTTGCAGTTTGGTTTCATTTATGTTGTTCTCCATGCCAGAAACCATTTCCTCAGTAGGGGCCTAGAAGCGACTTGTTATCAGCCGTTGGCAGATAGCCCTTGCAGTTTCGACATTGTGGGCCTCCCTCCCGCCTTGGTGCTGCTGATGATCATCCTCCTCCTCCTCCTCCTCTTCCTCCTCCTCCTCCGGTGGTTCTCCAAGGCCTGGTGGCATTGGCTGGGTCCTGAGGATTGCCAGGTTATGATGAATGCAGCACACAACTATGAAGAGGGAGACTCGCTCAGGTGAGTACTGTAGGGCTCCTCCTGAGTGGTCCAGACAGCGGAACCGTTGCTTGAGCACGCCGATCGTCTGTTCAATGATGTTCCTGGTGGCGAGATGGCTCTCATTGTACCACAGCTCAGCAGGGGCGTTGGGGTTACGGAGCGGTGTCATCAGCTAGGTGCAGAGTGGCTAACCCTTGTCCCCGAGGAGCCAACCACTTGGCTGATGCGGTGCCTGGAAAAGTTCTGGCATACCAGTCTGGTGCAGGATGAAAGCATCGTGGCTGCTGCTAGGATAGCGGGCATTGACAGCGAGTATCAGCTGTCTGTGTTCACAGACCAACTGGACGTTTAAGGCGTGGAACCCCTTTCGATTTCAGAAAACCTTTGCATTCTCATGCGGTGCCTGCAATGCCACATGCGTGCAGTCAATGGCGCCCTACTCCATGGGGAAGCCCGCTATCCTTGCAAAGCCCAATGCACGTTCATGCTGTTTGGCCCGGGTCATCGGGAAAGAGATGTACTGGCGTCTCCTTTTATAGAGGGCATTTGTGACCTGACGGATACAGCAATGGACCACGAACTGGGAGATATTGGCGATGTCCCCAGTAGCTGCTTGAAAAAAGCTGGTGGCATAAAAGTTCAGAGCCACTGTGACCTTCACTGCCACCACAGAGACGTCCTGGTCCTCAGTTGAGGCTGCACATCTGGCTGCAGCAGGTGGCAGAGCTCAGTGACCACCTCTTTGCTGAAGCGCAGCCTGCACAAACACTGCTCCTCAGACAAATTAATGTAGGACAATTGTGCCCGGAATACACTGGGAGGGTAAGGTCATGATTGCCACTCTCTCTCTACGTCTCTGTTGCCTCTGATTCTGCAGGCGCAGGACGACGCCCCGAATAAGTGCTGCCCCCATAGTCACTTGGCAATCGAAGTAATGAAGGTCAAATCCAAAAGTACCTGCAAAGTGATGCTCAGTAGCCAAAACTACTTCACGCAACGCTGACTCTATGCAGATGTTTCTCGACCTCTCTCTCAGAATCTCTCTCTCTGTCAGAGCGAGTGGTGCAAAAATGTCTACAATGAAAAAGCCAGGAAGAGGCCGCCTTTAAATAGCGCCCCGCCAGCCCCTCACTGACTGGGAAATGTTCTAGTCTCCCTGTTGTTGCTTGCGCCAGGCAGAAAGGAGGGGGGCGCCACTCAATATCTTGTCCGGGGAACCACCAGGGCATTGCACACTTGACTGACTTCACGATCTGCGGGCGCAGGAGATCGGGGAGGTAAACTTATGCGCCGGGGCAAAAACTCTAGTTAATTTTGCGAGCGGCGCAAACATCACCGTGCCCGGGCACTAGTTGCTTTGCACCCCACGTTAGCGCCCTCTAACGGGAGGCACAATCCAAAGGAATTTTCCCCCGTAGCTCTTTAATAAAAAGCTTTACAACTCTTAAGACCCTTTGGGTAATCTGTATGTGACTTGCGATCCAAATCTTACACTATATAAATGCAAGTCTTTCTTTCTCATACCCAGGATCACAAAAACTATAAAAATTAAATCCCCTCAAGCAAATATGCTTATTGCTCTTTTGTTTCCTCATGGCTAACAGAGAGATGAAGGAAAGTGAGGAGATATAGCCTATGATCAACTAGATGTAACAAGGTAGTGAGGCATGACCAAGCTAGCGGGATAGAAGCAGGAATGGGGCTCAGAAATGGGTGGGCCTGCAGAGATGAGGTGAGGTGGGGCGGGGGGCCTGTAGAGATGAGGTGTGGTGAGGTGGGGCGGGGGGCCTGCAGAGACGAGGTGAGGTGGGGCGGGGGGCCTGCAGAGATGAGGTGTGGTGGGGCGGGGGGCCTGTAGAGATGAGGTGGGGTGAGGTGGGGCAGGGGGCCTGCAGAGATGAGGTGGGGTGGGGCGGGGGGCCTGCAGAGATGAGGTGTGGTGGGGCGGGGGGTGGGGGCCTGCAGAGATGAGGTGGGGTGAGGTGGGGCGGGGGGCCTGCAGAGACGAGGTGGGGTGGGGCGGGGGGCCTGCAGAGATGAGGTGTGGTGGGGCGGGGGGTGGGGGCCTGCAGAGATGAGGTGGGGTGAGGTGGGGCGGGGGGCCTGTAGAGATGAGGTGGGGCGGGGGGTGGGGGCCTGCAGAGATGAGGTGGGGTGAGGTGGGGCGGGGGGCCTGCAGAGATGAGGTTGGGTGGGGCGGGGAGCCTGCAGAGATGAGGTGGGGTGGGGCGGGGGGTGGGGGCCCGCTGAGCGGAGCTGGGGTGGGGCTGCAGAGACTAGTGGGGTATCGCAGGGATCAGTGCTAGGACCCCAGCTATTCACAATATATATATTAATGATCAAGACGAGGGAACTAGATGTAATATCTCCAAGTTTGCAGACGATATAAAGCTGGGTGGGCGTGTGTGCTGTGAGGAGGATGCAGAGAAACTCCAGTATGATTTGGACAGGTTGGGCGATTGGGCAGATGCATGGCAGATGCAGTATAATGTGGATAAATGCAAAGTTATCCACTTTGGTGGCAAAAACAGGAAGGCAGATTATAGAAACATAAAAACATAGAAGATAGGAGCAGGAGTAGGCCATTCGGCCCCTCGAGCCTGCTCCGCCATTCAATGAGATCATGGCTGACCATCCAAATCCAGTACCCTGTCCCTGCCTTCTCTCCATATCCCTTGATCCCTTTAGCCTTAAGAAATATATCTAACTCCTTCTTGAATATATTTAATGAGTTGGCCTCTACTGCCTTCTGTGGTAGAGAATTCCACAGGTTCACCACTCTCTGGGTGAAGAAATTCCTCCTCATTTCTGTCCTAAATGGCTTACCCCTTATCCTTAGACTGTGACCTCTGGTTCTGGACTCCCCGGCCATCGGGAACATCCTTCCTGCATCTAGTCTGTCTAGTCCTGTTAGAATTTTATAAGTTTCAATGAGATCCCCTCTCATTCTTCTAAACTCCAGCGAGTACAAGTCCAATCGACCCAATCTCTCCTCATACGTCATTCCTGCCATCCCAGGTATCAGCCTGGTGAATCTTCGCTGCACTCCCTTCATGGCAAGAACATCCTTCCTCAGATAAGGGGACCAAGACTGCACACAATACTCATGATGTGGTCTCACCAAGGCCCTGTACAACTGCAGCAAGACATCCTTGTTCCTGTACTCGAACCCTCTCATTACGAAGGCCAACATACCATTTGCCTTCTTAACCGCCTGCTGCACCTGCATGCTTACCTTCAGCGACTGGTGCACAAGGACACCCAGGTCTCGTTGCACTTCCCCTTCTCCCAAGCTATCGCCATTCAGATAATAATCTGCCTTCCTGTTTTTGACACCAAAGTGGATAACCTCGCTTTTATCCACATTAAACTGCATCTGCCATGCATCTGCCCAATCACCCAACCTGTCCAAATCATACTGGAGTTTCTCGGCATCCTCCTCACAGCACACATGCCCACCCAGCTTTGTGTCACCTGCAAACTTGGAGATATTACATCTAGTTCCCTCGTCTAGATCATTAGCGGTTCCCCACTAGTCACTGCCTGCCATTCGGAAAAAGATCCGTTTATTCCAACTCTTTGCTTTCTGTCTGCCAACCAGTTCTCTATCCCAGTCAATACCTTGCCCCCAATCCCATGTGCCTTAACTTTACACGCTAATCTCTTTTGCGGGACCTTATCGAAAGCCTTCTGAAAGTCCAAATACACCACATTGTAAGGGGTTTTCGATCGCCGAGGTCTCTCTCTCTCGTTCTAGAGGCCTCGCTCTCTTGCACAGTAATACACCGAGTGGTTCGACCCACTCACCCCTTAGGTTCTATACACTGGACTTTGAGGCAGGAACTACAATGCAGAGAATACTCTATAGACCAAAGTTTAATGAAACGAGATGAAATTTTATTGCACAAAGGAAAAATTAGATATCAGCCAATAAGGTACATGGGAGGGAAAAACAAAACATTATACAGTGCTAACCAACATATCTACAGGCATATCATGTTTTACAAGGTTCACCCTGAAATAGGGAAACACACGGAACATCGAGGGACAACAACTCATTGTTAAGTTATACCCAAAATGCCCACCCCCTAAGCCGAGCTAGATTAGATTATGAGGGGCCAGAAACATGCTCACCAATCCCAGTTAGAAACATAGAGGTTTTGAAGTCTGCGTTTTGGTCCTCTCAGGCGTCCTGTCTCCACGTGGTCAGTGGACTGTAGGTGCAGCGGGCTGTCCAGGCTGACGGCGTCTCTCTCTTCAGCAAGACGCGCTGACCATCATTTCGCCCGCAGCTCATTTTTCTCCGTACTCCTACAAACGTCGCTGTAGGGCGTTTCGTCTTCGCTTCTTCTCGTCAATGGCCCGGGGTTTTTGTCAGTGATCTCCCGATGACTACCCGGGTCTCGTCTTCTTCTTCTTTGAACCACCTTCTCCGATGTCAAGCCTTCCCAAGGCTAAGAAGCGTACCGAAAACTGCGAACGCTGCCAAAGCTCTCCACCAAGCACCAAAAGCTGCAAAAGCTACCGATGGCTCCCCGGGACTCCAGTTAGAGGCCCTTACCTCCCGCCAAATCAAGGTTAGTCTTTGTTTAACTTTTGGCAGGCTTGTAGCACAGCGGGGTAGCCTTTGTTTTTAAAGTATCTTCGGGATGGCCGGTAACTGCCATCTCTGGCCTGGAACGACCCTGTATTGTCTTTAATGTCCTTCTTCGAACTTGAATCTGTTCCCCTTTGTCTGGGTAAACATTTAGATGGCCTTTATCTACAGGCCGATCTGATCGGATCTGCATCCAATCTATATGTATGGGGCTCTGTCTGGTTTCGTTATCCCTGAAACTGCCTTCCAGAACCTACTGTGGGCTGAATCCACAAAAGCTGTCTGGGGACTGCAGGAACCATTTTAAAGTGTCCCAAAAGCTGGTCACGGGGTCTGGTGGCCATTTTGTGTGCCCCTTTTTCCTGGGCTTCTTTTTAAAACAGTCTTTAAAAGTTAAGGCCTTTTCTGCCAATAGACCCTTATAGGACAATGTTCAATTTTGCAAATTTTACAACATCCACTGGTTCTCCCTTATCTATTTTACCAGTTACATCCTCAAAAAATCCCAGTAGATTAGTCAAGCATGATTTACCTTTTGTAAATCCATGTTGACTTTGTCCGATCCTGTCACTGTTTTCCAAGTGCTCTGCTATTACATCTTTTATAATGGACTCCAGCATTTTCCCCACTACCGATGTCAGGCTTACCGGTATTTATTTGAACGGCAATAGATTGGGAAAAGGGGAAGTGCAACGAGACCTGGGTGTCCTTGTGCACCAGTCGCTGAAGGTAAGCATGCAGGTGCAGCAGGCGGTTAAGAAGGCAAATGGTATGTTGGCCTTCATAGCGAGAGGATTTGAGTACAGGAGCAAGGATGTCTTGCTGCAGTTGTACAGGGCCTTGGTAAGACCACACCTTGAGTATTGTGTGCAGTTTTGGTCCCCTTTTCTGAGGAAGGATGTTTTTACCATGGAGGGAGTACAGCGAAGATTCACCAGACTGATACCTGGGATGGCAGGAATGACGTATGAAGATAGATTGGGTCGATTAGGCTTATATTCGTTATAGAGTTTAGAAGAATGAGAGGGGACCTCATTGAAACTTATAAAATTCTAACATGATTAGGCAGACTAGATGCAAGAAGGATGTTCCCGATGGCCGGGGAGTCCAGAACCAGGGGTCACAGTCTAAGGATAAGGGGTAGGCCGTTTAGGACAGAGATGAGGAGGAATTTCCTCACCCAGAGAGTGGTGAACCTGTGGAATTCTCTACCACAGAAGGCAGTTGAGGCCAATTCATTAAATATATTCAAGAAGGAGTTAGATATATTTCTTAAGGCTAAAGGGATCAAGGGATATGGGGAGAAGGCAGAGACAGGGTACTGAATTTGGATGATCAGTCATCATCTGATTAAATGGCAGAGCAGGCTTGAGGGGCCAAATAGCCTACTCCTTCTCCTATCTTCTATGTTTTTATGAGGTGGAGTGGGGCGGGGGGTGGCGGGCCTGCAGAGATGAGGTGGAGTGGGGTGGGGTGTGGGGGGCCCACAGAGATGAGGTGGAGTGGGTTGGGTGATGGGGGGCCTGCAGAGAGGAGGTGGGGTGAGGCAGTGGGGGGGGGCCTGCAGAGACGAGGTGGGGTAGGGCGGGGATAGTAGCAGGACCGGCCATTAGGTGAAAACACAGCCAGTAAGGCACAAGTGGGAGCAAGACCTGAGAGGGGGTAGGTTGGCTGAGACAGCAGTGGAACAGCAGAGCAGGAGAAATGGTAGCAGATGAAGATGTGAGCCCAGGAGCAGAGTAGACCAGCTGAGACCAAGTAGACAAATGGATGAGGGGTAGCAGAGGCAGGAATGTCCTGCAGGTCAGAATGGAACTGGCGAGCCAAAAGTGAGAGCGAGACCCAGGAGCAGGAAAAGACAACTGTGACAGGGGTGGGTGGATGTAAAAATGGAACAAATAATGGCAGAACTGGGAGCAGGATAAGACTGGCAGACATTAAAAAGCAGCCCAGAGTGTCAAAAAACATGGCAGTTTCGGTGGGGCCGAAGTAGTACCATTGCTAGGAGGGCTGAAGGCCCACAAGTGGGTAAAGAAGAAGATGGCAAGGGATCGGGAACAACAGGGAAAGAAATAAAACCATGAGTGAGTAAAAATATTACTTTGAAAAAGTTAAAAGTTAAAAGGGGAGTGATTCCACTGGTGCTATTGAACTGCCAGAAATGTGGAAGGGCCGAATTTCTGCCTGCCACTTCGACCTCTCCAGGATCCTGTCCCAAATCCTGTGGATGGGCTCATTAACTTGCTGGAGGTGGGAGTCCATGCCTGCAATGGAACAACAGGGGGTGGCCACTCAGCTTTACCAGAGGAATATTGAAGAAGCACTTTGCTGCTCTGAGAGGGGGAAACATCAGTTCTTCTCTTTGAATGCAACACTGGCAGGCCCTGAATGAATAACCATTTGATTCTTTCACTGTGGGGCCTATGTGCAACCCCAGAACTGCACCTATATCTTGCTTTCTACAGTTGTAGGTCTCGCTGATCCTGTTGGAGATATATATGGTGGGATTCACAGGACAGCCCAGGAACAATGCCCACAAATGCCTCCTAACTATTGTTGGCTTGCTGGGCAGATGGAGAGAAGAGGCACTTTCCCCTCTCAACTGGAATTTCCTGTTTGTGAACTAAAGGATGTAAACCCAGAAGATCCAGGTTTAGCCCTATATTCCGGTCTCTCTGACTCTACTGCACCTGAATTCTGCCCCAAGAAGTAACACTGGCCTAGAAATTTGATGGCGGCGCGCCCAATCACCACCACTGCTCTCCCCAATCCAGGCCACTGCTACCCTCTGTGATTGCAGCCACCGCTATCCTCCCTGCCGATTGTGCCCCTCCTGATCATCTCCCGCCTAGTTGTGTCCCTCTCCCTCTCCCAGTTCCCTTTAAGGACTTACCTGAGGCCCACTGCCAGCACGCAGCTGCCCGATCTTCAAGACCTCTTCTCTAGCGAGCTGCCTGGGGATACCCATTAGGTCCAATAGTAGGTGTACCTGGGACCTATCCATTTAGGTGCAGGGATTGCTGCGCTCCTGTTTTCAGGCGCAAAATTTCTTTTCTGGGTAAAGGTTGCTAAAGGCTGGGAAAAGACCAAAGACCAACAACACTGAAAATTGAGTGAAAAAACAAAATGATAGACAGAGGTGGGTGACCCTCCTATTGGTCAAAGGCCCACAACTACATCATGACAGGCAACTGTTTGCATCAGAAAGTGCAATATAAATGTTTACATAGGCACTTTCAATTATAAATGTTGAGACAAAATGCATTACTTAAAATTGTGACACAGGGAATAAAGTTTGTGGACAGGAAGCATATGCCATTTGCAAGATCTTTAATAATATATGGTTGTTTAATCAAAACTACAGCAGTTCAATACAGTTTGTAAATGTCTACAGGAAGAATTTGAACCTGAACCAAAGTATTAGAAGTGATGTCTGGATGGAAATATGTTTATGTGACCTTGGTATGTGATGTGTTCAAAGTCAATATTGGTCTGTAAATTATCTTTTGCTCTGAAGGAGACTTTCTTCAAAGATTAATCCCAACCAACTGTTGATTGATTTTCCCATAAACTTCTATTATAAAACTACCCACGCATGCAATAATGCAGCAAAGTTTGAACAGGGAAGGCACAGCCACACAGCAGCTATAATGAAAATGTAGTGTAAGATTTCTAACTGATGTTTCCCAGTAGCTAACTCTTCTCTCTTACTCTTAATTCACAACATGATTACAAGATTTATAAATAAAGATGTCTTCTTTTGCAAAAAAATGATTACTGGATGAGAATTTTTCATAAAAGTAAACTAATTTCCTTTCCCCAAGTGAAAACAAATTAATATTTATAGTGAAGTTTTTATTTAAGCAGGAGTAGGAATGCAGAAGACTGACACAATATTGGAATATTTATTACTGTAAATGGCACCAGAGCAAACTCATCTATGATGCTCCAAGCAAGCTCTTCTTTGCAAAATATTTTGAAAACATGAACCTATAACCAACTATTAACCGACAGATGTGCGGGTTAGGATGATTGGCTATGATAAATTGACCCTTAGTGTTAGGGGGATTAAATACGTGGGGTTACGGGGATCGGGTGGGATATGTGTCGGTGCGTGCTCGATGGGCCGAAATGGCCTCTGTCTGCACTGTGGGGTTTCTGTGATTCTGTGATTCTGTGAGATGAACAGTGTTCAAGCAAGGATGGCAGTTCCAATACTTTCCGTTTTGAATTACTGTATACAGTACATCACGGTGAAGAGCAGCACAGCAAAGCGCATTTCTGTGCGAACTTTCAAACTCAGGTTCAGCAACATTTTGACAGCAGGATTTCCTCTTGGAAATCAATGTTTTCTGGAAGTCACAGCCCTCCATAACGTCTGAGATGCAATCTGGTACTACATAAATAACATTCTCTTACTTGGCAGGAAATATTGTGGAAAAGGTCTGGCGTGGAAAAGCTTGAAGCAACTCTTGTTATTATCTGTCAAACTAACTTCCTCATTCACAAATACAAAAGACACGGAATGTTATTTCTTGGAAATATCTGAGGCCAATATCAAAGTCTGTGGGTAATGAGCAACCTATTGCTAATGCTTCAAGTTATGTAATTATTTTATTACAGCTAGTTCTGCAACCCTTCCACATCCAGTCATGGTGGTAGTCAACAAGCAACGAATGGGAGATGGAGACTCCATGAGCATCTCCATCCTCAACGATGGTGGATCCCATCCAATGAGCGCAAAAGACAAGGCTGAAGCATTTGCAATTTTTTTCAGCAAGAAGTGGATGATCCTTTTTAGCATCCTCCTGAGGTCCCCAACATCACAGATGTCAGTTTTCGGCCAATTCAATTCACTTCACGTCAAGAAACAGCTGAGTGCACTGGACACCACATAAGCTACGAGTCAAGACAACATCTGGGCTGCAGTGCTGAAGACCCGTGCTCCAGATCTAGATGCGCCCCTACTTAAGCTATTTCAGTACAGGTGCAACACTGGCAACTACCCAGCAATGCGAAAAATTGCTCAGGTATGTCCTATCCACAAAAAGCATGGCAAATCCAACCTGGTGAATTACCATGTATTAAGCCTACTCCCAATCATCAGCAAAATGATGGAAGGAGTCATTAACAGTGCTATCAAGTGACACTTACTCACCAATAAACTGCTCACTGATGCTCAGTTTGGGTTCTGCCAGGACAACTTGGCTCCAGATGTCATTGCAGCCTTGATCCAAACATGGACAAAAGAGCTGAGTTCCAGAGGTGAGGTGAGTGCCCTCGACATCAAGACAGCAGCCGACCGAGGGTGGCACGAAGGAGCCAGAGTAAAACTGAAATCAAAGGGAATCAGGGCAAAAACTTACCAGTGCCTGTAGTCATACTTGGCACAAAGGAAGATGGTTTTGGTTGTTGGAAGCCAATCATCTCAGCCCCAAGACATTGTTGCAGGAGTTTCTCAGGGCATTGTCCTAGGCCCAACCATCTTCAGCTGCTACATCAATAACCATCTCTCTATCATAAGGTCAGAAATGGGGCTGTTTACTGATGATTGCACAGTGTTCAATTCCATTCGCAACTCCTCAGATAATGAAGCAGTCCGTGCCCGCATGCAGCAAGACCTGGACGACATTCAGGCTTGGGCTGATAAGTGGCAAGTAACATTCGTGCCACAAAATGACAGGCAATGACAATCTCCAACAAGAGAGGGCCTAACCACCTCCCCTTGACATTCAGTGGAATTACATTTGTTGAGTTTCCCCACCATCAGCATCCGGGGGGGTCATGCAGCGCCTCCCAAACCAGTGACCTCCATCACCTAGATGGAGAATGGCAGCAGGTGTATGGGAATTCCACCACCTCCAAGTACCCCTCCAAGTCACAAACTATCCTTGCTAGGACATATATCACAGTTCCTTCATTGCCACTATGTCAAATTCCTGGAACTCCCTATATAACATCATTGTGAGAGCATGTGGTAAGGTAGCATAGTGGTTATGTTACCACAGGCCCAGAGGCCTGGACTAATGATTCGGTAGACATGAGTTCAAATCCGACCATGGCAGAAATAAATCTGGAATTAAAAAGCTAGTATCAGTGATGATGACCATGAAACTACCAGATTGTTGTAAAAACTCATCTGGTTCACTGATGTCCTTTAGGGAAGGAAACCTGCCATCCTTACCTGGTCTGGCCTATATGTGACTCCAGACCCACAGCAATGTGGTTGACTCTGTGGCCTAGCAAGCCACTCAGTTGTACCAACTGCTACGAAAAGCAATAATAAGAATATAACCGAACAGGTGACTTGGCATCGACCTAGGCACCGGGTTTGGACATGACAAAGGCACACCCAGCATAGTCCTTCTCACCAACATCTGGGGACTTCTGCCAAAATTGGAAGAACTGTCACACAGACTAGTCAATCAACAGCATGACATAGTCATACTCACAGAATCATAACTTTCAGTCAACGTCCCAGACTCCTCCATCACCATCACTGGGTATGTCCTGTACCACCGGCAGGACAGATCCACCAGAGTTAGGAGGGAGTGGCCCTGGGAGTCCTCAACATTGACTCCAGACCCCATGAAGTCTCATGGCATCAGGTCAAACATGGGCCTGGAAAGCTCCCTCCTGCCCTCCCTTAGCTAATGAATCAGTACCTCTCCATGTTGAACACCACTTGGAAGAAGCACTGAGGGTAGCAAGGGCACAGAGTATACTCTGGGTGGGGGACTTCAATGTCCATCACCAAGAATGGCTCGGTTGCAACAATATTGGTCTGGCCAGTCTGGGTCTGCGTCAGAACACGAGGGAAAAACCTACTTGACTTCGTCCTGACCAAACTACCTGGCGCCGATGCATCTGTCCATGACAGTAATAGTAGAAGTGACCATTGCACAGTCCTTGTGGAGTTAAAGTCCCGTCTTCACACTGAAGACGCAGTCCATCCTGTTGTGTGGCACTACCACTGTGCTAAATGGGATAGATTCAGAACTAGCAGCTCAAAACTGGGCATCGATGAGGTGTTGTGGGTCAGCAGCAGCAGAACTGTATTCCACCACAATTTATAACCTCATGGCCTGGCATATTCCTCATTCTACCATTACCATCAACCCAGGGGACCAACCCTAGTTCAATGAAAAATGTAGAAGAGCATATAAGGAACAGCACCAGCAGTACCTAAAAATAAGGTCCAAACCTGATGAGTCTACAACACAGGACTACATGCATGCTTAAACAGTGGAAGCAGCTTACTATAGACAGAACTAATGGATCCCACAATCAATGGATCAGATCAATGCTCTGCAGTCCTGCCATATCCAGTTGTGAATGGTGGTGGACCATTAAACAACTGATAGGAGGAGGAGGCTCCATGAACCTCAGGTCCCCGCCATCACAGAAGCCAGTCTTCAGCCAATTCAATTCACTCGGTGTGATATCAAAACATGGTTGAGCGCACTGAATATAGTAAAGGCTATGGGCCCCGACAACATCCCAGCTGTGCTGAAGACTTGTGCTCCAGAACTAGCCGCGCCTCCAGCCAAGCTGTTCCACTACAGTTAAAACATCGGCATCTACCCTACAAAGGAAAAGTGCTCAGATATGTCCTGCCCACAAAAAGCAGGACAAATCCAATCCAGGCAATTATCGCTCCATCAGTCTTCTCCCAATTATCAACAAAGTGACGGAAGGTGTCATCAACAGCTCTATGAAGCGGCACTTACTCACTATTAACCTGCTCACCGATGACCACTCAGCTCCAGACCTCGTTACAGTCTTGGTCCAAACATGGACAAAAGAGCTAAATTGCAGAGGTGACATGAGAGTTGACATCAAGGCAGCATTTGACTGAGCGTGGCATCAAGGAGCCCTAGTAAAATTGAAGTCAGTGAGAATCAGCGGAAAAACTCTCCACTAGCTAGAGTCATACCTAGCACAAAGGAAGATGGTTGTGGTTGTTGGAGGCCAATCATCACAGCCCCAGGACATCGCTGCAGGAGTTCCACAGGGCAGTGTCCTAGGGCCAACCATCTTCAGCTGCTTCATCAATGACCTTCCCTCCATCATAAACTCAGAAGTGGGAATGTTTGCTGACGATTGCATCGTGTTCAGTTCCATTCGCAACTCCTCAGATAATGAAACAGTCCATGCCCGTATGCAACAAGACCTTAACAACATTCAGGCGTGGGCTGATAAGTGGCAAGTATCATTCGTGCCACACAAGTGCCAGGCAATGATCATCTCTAACAAGAGAAAGTCTTGACATTCAATGGCATTACCATTGTTGAATCCCCCACCATCAACATCCTGGGGGTCACCATTGACCAGAAGTTTAACTGGACCAGCCACATAAATATGGGGGGTGAAATTGGATTTGGCCTAAAAACGGGTGCAGGAATTATGATGTGTGATCTGTCCTTGCCCGTTGAAAGGCGTTGAGGCAGCATGTAAAATTTGTGCTGCCTTCTACTTTGCATGATTGCAGCGGACAGCTCAGTGTTGAACAAACTGCTGACTGACTGTATGCTCAGAAGGGGGGCCAAAGTTTGCACAAGGCTAGCTTTACTTAAAGCTAGACTGCGCCTCTTAAAAACAGTTTGCACCTCATAAAGGTGAACTGCCTTTTGGTGATCAAAATGTTAAAATTGCTTCAGCACAAATCAAAATGGTTCAACATGCCTGGGAAACGGCACCTATGGTCTCAGACACAGCACTCGAGGCCTTTGTGCAGGGGGTGAACACTCGAAGAGAGGTTCTCTGGCCAGGAGGCCCTCCAGAAACACTGTAAAGAGGATGTGGGTCTAGATTGCCGAGGCAATCACTGCCAGCAGTGTTGCCCCCAGGATGTGGCTCCAGTGTCCAAAGACATTTAATGACCTCAGACGAGTGGTCAAGGTCAGTGAATGCATCTTCAAAAGCTGTCTCCTACCAACTGCACCACTAGCCTCACACACTGCTCAATGCGCAACTCCGCATCACTCACCTACCAACAATCTCTACCAAACACGACTCATACCTCACACTCCTAGCTTCACCTCATCCTCACACACTTACCACTGCTGCAAGTCTCACACCCACATCTTGCAGCTTGAACACACGGCCAGCTATTCAACCATGACAGCCCCATCACCCAAACACATTGCATCACACTCACTGACACACTTCCCTTTCTGTTGAAGGAAAAGGTGGCACATAACCAGCGCCAGCAGACCTTAACCAGTGAGGGACAGGCTCACCTGGATCACTTCACCCCCTCGGAGGAGATGGTGCTGGCTGTTCTTGGCAGCAGCACAGCTGAGCCCGTGATCAGCAAGTGCCTGAAAGATTAGAAGATGCCGGTAACTTCATACGTTATCCACCTTCTCACATCCCGCTTCCCCCTCATCCCACAATCACTTCTGATTTACAATCTGCATATGGCGTAAACATGCACCTTTTGCTTTCCCTGCCCTCCCCTCACCACAACCCTAGTCTTGTGCGTTTCTCATTTCAGATCCCCATGAAATCCAACCTGCTCAGCAAGTGGTTGTAGAAAAAGAGGGAGAGGAGAGTGAAGAGGAAGAAGAATCACCATCAGTCGATCTGACACTCGCAGTCACCAGCTCAGATACTGACACTCCGTGTACTTTAGAGGGTAGCTTAGCGGCAGGATCTGCAGGCGGTGAGTCACCGGGCACGAGTGGGCTGCAGCCAGGGTGGGGAAAGGGTAATGCACATGCCAGTTCCCTGGATGGCGAGGTCGCACACGAGTTTTGGTGCAGAGGACTCAGATGAGGACTGCTATGGAGCGACCTACAGAAGAACGCTGATGGGTATGCACAATGAAATGCTTGGTGCATTCACAGGCCTTCCAGAAAGCCTGAATGCAATGACAAGGATCATGGAGGAGTCCAGCTCCAGCCTTGCACAGGGCTTTGGGCTTGCAGCCCATCCTTTCCAGCGTGGAAGGGGTGGGTAGATCATTATCGCACTTGTGGACCCAGCCATCACTGGGGTAGCACAGCGTAGGAGCACAAGATAGGCAAAGGCACAAGCAAAGCAGTCATTAAGGGGATGCATAAGGGTAATTAGATGATTCTTTAGTGTAATATTGGATGCATATTTTTTTAAAATTAATTTATGGAATGTGGGCATTGCTGGCAAGGCCAGCATTTATTGCCCATCCCTAATTGCCCTGGAGAAGGTAGTGGTGAGCTGCCTTCTTGAACCATTGCAGTCCGTATGGTGAAGGTACTCACACAGTGCTGTTAGGTATGGAGTTCCAGGATTTTGACCCAGCGACGGTGAAGGATCGGCGATATACTTCTAAGTCAGGATGGTGTGTGACTTGGAGGGGAACTTGCAGGTGGTGGTGTTCCCATGCGCCTGCTGCCCTTGTTTTTCTAGGTGGAAGAGGTCGCAGGTTTGGGAGGTGCTGCCAAAGAAGTCTTGGTGAGTTGCTGCAGTGCATCTTTTAGATGATGCACACAGCAGCCACAGTACGCCGGTGGTGTAGGGAGTGAATGTTTAAGGTGGTGGATGGGTGCCAATCAAGTGGGCTGCTTTGTCCTGGATGGTGTCGAGCTTCTTGAGTGTTGTTGGGGCTGCATTCATCCAGGCAAGTGGAGAGTATTCAACCACACTCCTTACTTGTGCCTTGTAGATGGTGGAAAGGCTTTGGGGAGTCAGGAGGTGAGAGACTCGACGCAGAATACCCAGCCTGTGATCTGCTCTTGTTGCCACAGTGTTTATGTGAAGAGCAGGTCAGAGGCTGGTTATTCTGTGGCGATTGACTCACCCCCTGACTCCCCAAGACATTCCACCATCTACAAGGCACAAGTCAGGAGTGTGATGGAATACTCTCCATTTGCTTGGATGAGTGTAGCTCCAACAACACTCAAGAAGCTCAACACAATCCAGGACCAAACAGCCTGCTTGATTGGTATCCCATCCACTACCTTAAACATTCACTCCCTCCACCACCCGCTCACCATTGCTGCAGTGTGTACCATCTGCAAGATGCACTACAGCAACTTGCCAAGGTTTATTCAACAACAGCTCCCAGAAACTGCCATCTCGACCACCTAGAAGGACAAGGGCAGCAGACACATGGGAACACCACTACCTCCAAGTTGCCCTCCAAGTCACAACATCCTGACTTAGAAGTATATCGCCGGTCCTTCATCGTTGCTGGGTCAAAATCCTGGAACTCCCTCCCTAACAGCACTGTGGGAGTACCTTCACCTTCACCTCACAGACTGCAGCAGTTCAAAGACCGAATGGATGAGCTACAGAATTTGTTCATCCCAGTTTGGCATAAAAATAAAACAAAAAAGGTGACTCAACCGTGGCTAACAAGGGAAATTAGGGATAGCATAAGATCCAAGGAGACGACATATAAATTGGCCAGAAAAAGCAATAATCCTGAGGATTGGGAGCAGTTTAGGATTCAACAAAGGAGGACAAAGGGATTAATTAACAAAGGGAAAATAGAATATGAGAGTAAGCTAGCAGGAAACATAAATACTGACTGTAAAACCTATCATAGATATGTGAAGAGAAAAAGATTGGTGAAGTCAAGCGTAGGTCCCTTGCAGTCAGAAACAAGGGAATTTATAATGGGGAACAAAGAAATGGCTGACCAACGAAATTCATACTTTGGTTCTGTCTTCACAAAGGAGGACACAAATAACCTCCCAGAGATGCCGGGGAACATAGGGTCTGATGAAAGGGTGGAACTGAAAGAAATCAGTATTTGTAGGGAAATGGTGTTAGGAAAATTGATGGGACGGAAGGCCGATAAATCCCCAGGGCCTGATAATCTATATCCCAGGTACTTAAGGAAGTGGCCCTAGAAATAGTAGATGCATTGCTGGTCATCTGCCAGAGCTCGATAGACTCTGGAACAGTACCCATGGATTGGAGGGTAGCTAATGTTACCCCACTATTCAAAAAAGGTGGTAGAGAAAAAGCAGGGAATTATAGACCGGTAAGCCTGATATTGGTAGTGGGGAAAATGCTAGAGTCTATTATAAAAGATGTAATAGCAGAGCACTTGGAAAGCAGTGACAGGATCGGACAAAGTCAACATGGATTTACAAAAGGTAAATCATGCTTGACTAATCTACTGGAATTTTTTGAGGATGTAACTGGTAAAATAGATAAGGGAGAACCAGTGGATGTGGTGTATTTGGACTTTCAGAAGGCTTTCGATAAGGTCCCACATAAGAGATTAGCGTGCAAAATTAAGGCACATGGGATTGGGGGCAAGGTATTGAATTGGATAGAGAATTGGTTGGCGGACAGAAAGCAAAGAGTTGGAATAAACAGGTCGTTTTCCGAGTGGCAGGCAGTGACTAGTGGGGTACCGCAAGGATCGGTCCTAGGACCCCAGCTGTTCACAATATATATTAATGATCTGGGCGAGGGAATTGGATGTAATATCTCCAAATTTGCAGACGACACAAAGCTGGGTGGGAGGGTAAGCTGTGAGGAGGATGTCGTGAAACTCCAGTACGATTTGGACAGGTTGGGTGATTGGGCAGAAAATGGCAAATGCACTATAATGTGGATAAATGTGAGATTATCCTCTTTGGTGGCAAAAACAGGAAGGCAGATTATTATTTGAATGGCAATAGATTGGGAGAAGGGGAAGTGCAAAGAGACCTGGGTGTTCTTGTGCACCAGTCGCTGAAGGTAAGCATGCAGGTGCAGCAGGCGGTTAAGAAGGCAAATGGTATGTTGGCCTTCGTAGCAAGAGGGTTTGAGTACAGGAACAAGGATGTCTTGCTACAGTTGTACAGGGCCTTGGTGAGACCGCACCTTGAGTACTGTGTGCAGTTTTGGTCACCTTACCTGAGGAAGGACGTTCTTGCCATGGAAGGAGTGCAGCGAAGATTCACCAGGCTGATATCTGGGATGGCAGGAATGACGTATGAGGAGAGATTGTGTCGATTGGGCTTATACTCACTGGAGTTTATAAGTTTGAGAGGGGATCTCATCGAAACCTATAAAATTCTGTCAGGCCTGGACAGACTAGATGCAGGAAGGATGTTTCTGATGGCCGGGGAGTCCAGAACCAGGGGTCTAAGGATAAGGGGTAAGCCATTTAGGACTGAAATGAGGAGGAATTTCTTCACCCAGAGAGTGGTGAACCTGTGGAATTCTCTGCCAGAGGGCGGTGGAGGCCAGTTCATTAAATATATTCAAGAAAGAGTTGGACATATTTCTTAAGGCTAAAGGGAGCAAGGGTTATGGGGAAAAGGCAGGGACAGGGTACTGAATTTGGATGATCAGCCATGATCTCATTGAATGGCGGAGCAGGCTCGAAGGGCTGAATGGCCTACTCCTGCTCCTATCTTCTATGTTTCTATGTAATAAGAGGACTCACCACCACCTTCTCAAGGGCAATTAGGGATGGGCAGTAAATGCTGGCCTTGCCAGCAATGACCACATTCCATAAATGAATAAAAAACAGCCCTTCACCACATGAACTGCAGTGGTACAAGAAGAAGGCTGACCTCCAACTTCTCAAGGGCAACTAGGCATTGGAAATAAATGTCATCCTTGCCAGCCACGCCCACATCCTGAGAATGAAAATAAAATGACTCAGGTTTTAGTAAATCAACTTGTTTACTATTCAGTGTAAATACATTAAAGTGAAAGATAGTTTTTGTAGTGACCGAGTGCTTTGATGCTTCAATACACCATCCATTAAAAGTTCAAGCCTGCAGTTTTCTGTCGGAGAAGTTCTTGATCTCGGTCATACGCTCACTGGGAGGAATAATTGATGGGTGTATCATTTTGTTCTCAGACACTTTCTATCAACCATATCAGATCTGCCAGAAGACCTTGCTGGCAATGTGGGAATGGTATCAGCAAATATAAAGTAGTTTTAAAATGAGGAAAATGGACCTAAAATTGCTCAGCAGGGAATTTTGAAAAATATACTATAGATTATAACGCAAAGTCTATAGCATTTTTTAATTATTAAAAACTGTGCAATCTTTCATTTCAACACCAGAATAGCGTAGCAACTTGACAAGTGTTTATCTGAGCAAGGCATAGAATTTAAATTTACAGTTCACTGACCATGAAATGCAATGTTTCAGTTGTACCTATCATTACATTTTTCATTCCTGGTAACCTTGGTGTATTTAGGAGACTTACACTATGCTGGAGGCTGAACACTACAAAATAGTTCAGAGATTCTGAACAGTGCATGCACTGGGGCAGGGGAGAGATCTTGGTTAGTGTTTTTATACACGTTTGCCAGAGGATAAGAGTGAGAGAATATAGAAGAAATGAAGAAATAGACAAAAAAATATCGAGGAAGACAAGGAAGAAATAGACTTGATGAACAAATTCGGGTAGGCAAAACTCACTCCTGTAAAAGAGAGGGACATGAGATCGCCATAGAAATGAAAGGAGGCAGGGCATCTCCCATAGCAGCAGAGAGATAAGAGACCCTAATATATGAACCCAATTCAGCAAATATGCAACCTCATAATCTTTTCACTAACTCCCATGCTAGAGCCAAGTTAAACCAAAGAGAACTAAAAAAAATACTTAAAAAAATTAAATAACATAATCAGAAAAATCAAATGAAAGTTCAAGGCATTGTTCAGTATGCAGATGAAAGGAGAAGATATACAAAATGATAACTGAAAATATACATTTTTTATACACCTCAATTAAGTCTCCCCTCAGCCTCCTCTGTTCCAAAGAAATCAACCCCAGCCTATCCAACCTTGCCTCATAATTAAAATTCTCCAGTCCTGGCAACATCCTCGTAAATCTCCTCTGTACCCTCTCTAGTGCAATCACATCTCTCCTGGAATGTGATGACTGGAACTGTATGCAGTACTCTAGCTGTAGCCTAACTAATGTTTTATACAGTTCAATCATA
The DNA here is from genome assembly GCF_052327205.1 of Somniosus microcephalus. Classification (NCBI taxonomy): domain Eukaryota; kingdom Metazoa; phylum Chordata; class Chondrichthyes; order Squaliformes; family Somniosidae; genus Somniosus; species Somniosus microcephalus. Next base: position 163,617,294 of record NC_140988.1, read on the forward strand.
ACCTCCTTGCTCTTATATTCTATGCCTTGGCGAATAAAGGCAAGTTTTCTGTGTGGCTCCTTAGCCACCTTATCTACCTGTCCTGCTACCTTCAGGGATCTGTGGACATGCACTCCAAGATCCCTCTGTTCCTTTACACTTCTCAGTATCCGACCATTTATTGTGTATTCCCTTGCCTTGTTAGCCCTCCCCAAATGCATTACCTCACACTTCTCTGGATTGAATTCAATTTTCCACTTTTCTGCCCACCTGACCAGTCCATTGATATTTTCCACCAAACTGCAGCTTCCTTCCTCCACACGGCCAATTTTTGTATTTTCTGCAAACTTCCTAATCATGCAACCTACATTGAAATATAAATAATTAATATATACCACAAAAAGCAAGGGACCTAGTACTGAGCCCTGCGGAACCCCACTGGAAACAGCCTCCCAGTCACAAAAACACCTGTTGATCATTACCCTTTGCTTCCTGCCACTGAGTCAATTTTGAATCCAACTTGCCACTTGCCCTTGGATCCCATGGGCTTTTACTTTTCTGATCAGTCTGCCATGTTGGACCAAAATCCATGCAGACTACATCAAACACGCGACCCTCATCGACCCTCCTTGTTACCTCCTCAAAATATTCAATCAACTTAGTCAGATCTGAACAAATCCATGCTGACTGTCATTGATTAATCCGTGCCTTTCTAAATGACGATTAATACAGTCGCTCAGAATTTTTTCCAATAATTTGCCCACCACCGAGGTTTGGCTGACTGGCCTGTAATTACTCGGTCTATCCCTTTCTCCCTTTTTAAACAACAGTACAATGTTAGCAGTTCTCCAGTCCTCTGGTCCTCTGGCACCACACCTGTAGCCAGAGAGGATTGGAAAATGATGGTCAGAGCCTCCACTATTTCCTCCCTTGCCGCTCTTAATAGCTTGGGATACATTTCATCCGGGCCCGGCAATTTATCTACTTTCAAAGGTGCTAAATCCCATAATACCTCCTCTTTCACTATGTTTATCTCATCTAATATTTCACACTCCTCCTCCTTAACTACAATGTCTGAATGGTCCCTCTCTTTTGTGAAGACAATGGCAATGTATTTATTAAGAACCATACCCACGTCTTCCGCCTCCACACACAAGCTTCCTTTTTGGTCTCCAATAGGCCCTTCTATTTCCTTTGTTATCCTCTTGCTCTTTATGTATTTCTAAAATATCTTTGGGTTTTCCTTGATTTTACTTGCCAATATTTTTTCATGCCCTCTCTTTGCTTTCATAATTTCTTTTTTAATTTCACCCCTGCACTTTCTATACTAGCGGGCTTTAGATTTTGAAGTCCTACCCTTTTTCTTAGTGGGAACACATTTGCTCTGAACCTTCGCTATCTCCTCCTTGAATGCCCCACTGCTCTGACATTGATTTACCTTCAAGTAGCTTTTTCCAGTCTACTTTTGCTAAATCTCATCTCAGCTTAGTAAAATTGGCCTTTCTCCAATCAAGAACTTTTACTCCTGGTCTATCTTTGTCCTTTTCCATAACTATGCTAAATCTAACTGAATTATGATCACTACCACCAAAATGCTCTCCCACGAATACCCCTTGCACCTGCCCAGCTTCATTTCCTGAAACTAAGTCCAGAACCGCCCCCTCTCTTATTGGGATTTCTATGTACTGGTTAAAAAAGTTCTCCTGAAAGCATTTTATCAATTCTACACCCTCTAAACCTTTTACGCTGGCCGAAATTTACCCATTGGGTTTGGGGGCGGGTCAGCAGTTTAACTCGGGCGCGTTTCAAGTCGCGCCATGGACCCACTCGGGAGAGGCGGGCGGCCACATTGAGATACTTAACTGCTCATTTACAGACACTTAACTGCCTTTTTAATGTCAGGTTTGGGCTTTAACTGGTTGCACACGGGATTCACGCACTTCGGGAACCACGCCTGTGAAGGGGAGGCGGAAGCTCAGTGGCCATTGTGCGAGTTCATTAAGTGACAGCTGGAAAAAGCACATAAATACTTACACCTTACACCTGCTTCCTTGCCTACGGGAAAGGCTCTTGCTGACACCATTTTGGGCAGAGATTTAATTTTTAGGAGTTTGCAGGTCATTTCTGCAACGTCAGAAGCCCCTCTCACCACATTGGAGGATTGTGCCTCTGATCTCCACTTTACCTGGCATCTATTAGATCAGCATGGGTGCCGCTTATGCTGTCTCACCTTGGACCTCAAACCAGACCAAGATAAGCCCTAGCACCATTAACACCAGCCACACCAGCAGTAGCAGCAACAACACCAGCAACAGCAGCAACAACACCAGCAGCAGCAGCATTTACAACAGCAGCCTTCTCCTCAATGATCTAATGCTCCACAGGACAAAGGGGGTCAGCACAGGGCTGCATCGCGCCAGAGGCGATACCCCCAACGCAGGGTATAAAGGCAGAGGATGAGCTTCCTGGACATGACTGAGCGCAGTGCTTCAGGAGGCTCAGGCTATTGTGCCAGGTCATCACAGACATTTGTAGCTTGCTGGAAGAAGACCTGCTGCCCAGAGGGCCTGGTGGACATGCCTTAACAGTGGCTGTCAAAGTCACCACCACCTTCAACGTCTTCACCTCAGGCTCCTTCCAGAGATCTACAGCAGACATTTGCGGGATCTCGCAGTCAGCCGCCCACCAATGTATCACTCAGGTGACTGATGCCATGTTTCGCAGGTCTGCCAATTACGTAAACTTTGCAACTGATGAAGCCAGTGTACTGAGCAGGCATTTGGCTTTGCGGCTCTGTCTGGCTTCCCACAGGTGCAAGGCATCATTGGCTGCACACATGTGGCCATGAAGGCACCCCCACATCAACCAGGTGTGTTTGTGAACCACAAGGGCTTCCACTCCCTCAATGTGCAGCTCGTTTGCAAACATAAAAAGATCATCATGCATGTGCGCTGTAGGGGGTGGCGGGTGCCACGTGCGCCCAGTCAGTTATGCCCCTGACTGTTGGTGAGCGGTTTGAATCGCTCCCACGCCCCTGGGTTCTAGACACCGGACATAGGTACAGGCGGTGATACAGAAAGACTCGAGTAGACAAGTGGTTTTGTGTAAGAAAACCAAGATTTAATTAAAACAGAAATTAAAACAGTCTTATGAGAAGTCACCAGTATAAAATACAGGCAAATACAAAATAACTATACTTATACAGGGAATGGGGAACACATGGCACATCGAGGGAAAAACAATTACTTTAACAATCCCCTTAATCCTTACCCCACCCCTATACCTAACTAGATTAAGCTATGCGGGGCCAGAATTCATGTTCACCAATCCAAAGCAAAGCCAGTTGTTTTGAGGGTTTTGAGGTTTGGTCTTTTGTCCTTTTAGGTACCTCGTCGCCATGTGGTCTCAGGGTGCGGTGCTGGAGCTGCTGCTGTGACACACCTTTCTTCTCCTCAGCTGCCGTCGTCGTCTTGTCACAATGGGTTCTCTTCTTCTTCTCCCTCGGGTGGTCGTCGGCGGTAACGTTACATCAATGAGATGATTAGCAGTTTTTACTGCTTAGATTTTACTACCCATTCTTAGAATGCCAACATATTCGTCATGGCGTGGACACCTGCGTTTATTCGCAATGTTCAACGAGAGGCTTGCCCCCAAGTGCCAGCTTAATTACAGGGTTCGCCAAACCAACTTCGTCTCACTGTCCTCAGATACTTTCTTCCCCGAGCGTCAGCTTATAACTCGGCGCTCAGTTTTGTTAAATTAATACGTCTTCTGCTGCCCTTCTCTGCTCTTTGTCGGGTCTACCCTACTCTTCGTCTCGGCTCGTCTCGTCATGTATAGCTACTATACAAGTCCTGGGCTACCTGCTCAGTTTCGTCTCGGCCCTTTCTGTGGCCTGGGTGTCCTGGATGACGATGGACTCGGGCCTTGTTCCCCTCCCCTGCTGTTGGTATGGATGTCCTTGACTGCTGGAATCTTACTGCGGGGAGTGAGGAGAGACCCGCCACGAGGCCAGGGCATGAGTGCAAGCGGCGGCAGCCCTAAGCCTGACAAGAGCGACCAGAGAGAATAAGCAGCCCACCAGGAGAGCGATTGGTACTAAGGGCCTACAGTTATACCCTTTTCGATGGCCCCTTATCTGCGCGCCAAATCAGGTTGGTTCCTTGTTTCAATTTTGGCAGGCTGTTTTAAATGATTAAAGCAATCTAAGTTAACTGGTTTTAGATGACCGTTTATCGCACCTAATGGCCTGATGTCTGGGCTGTATTGTCATTAATGCATTTTGATCGGCTTGTCCAGCCTTGATGGCTCCCATAAGCTGTTTCTGATTATTTATGCAGACAACCTAATGGCCTCAAGTATAGGCCTACCTGGTTTTGATTTGTCTGTGATCTAACGTAATGCATATTCCATGTTTGCTGTCCGGCTTCCAAAACACAAAGTCCTTTTCACAGAAACTGCATTTTAAGTTTCGATTTCCCAAAGCTGCTTGTTCTGAGTTGCAGAGTCCAAGCTTTTAATATCTTACAGGCTTTTGGTCACGAGGAACGGACGCCATCTTTGGGTACCCTTTTTAAATTGTCCATAGGGTCCCTTTTATTAATAACCTTGGGAGAATGTGGAAATTTTGCAAATCCTACACTCCCCCCTGTGATACTAAAACTTGCTTGAAGTATCAGCCTTACAAGGTGAGCAAAATTTTCTGACCCTCCATAGTCAACCTTCCCCTGTAATTACCTATCTAACATACCCACGATACATGCACTTCTCATTCCACGAAAAAGTAGTGTACATAAGCATACATAGAATAATTACAGTCGTTTACACACATCTAAGCATGGAGGGGTCCAACACCCCTGCACCACTTGGTACACATACATCTTTATTAACAACTCATCGCAAGAATCTTTATTAAAAACAACAAACAAAAAAAAACAATCTTTAATTGAAAATACAAGGAAAAAAACTCAAACAGGTGCATCTCCCTCCACCTTCACATAATGTTCCTTCCAGATCTTCTGGTTTCGGAACTCTAACAACTGACCTTTTCCCTTGCACAGGATGCAGACTAGATACAACACTATCCCTAACTGGCAAACCACAGGAATGTGGGAAGCCAGTCTGATCCACGAAGGGACCTCTATATTATTGAAAATGTCCCACCAGGGTGGAATCACAATATCCAATATCTTAGTCCCTATCTCTACTGTTTTCTGCACTAGAGTGTAAAAATGTTTCTGCGAAACTATAACGGCTTTGAGTATTTTGGTAAGGTGCTCAGGGAGAGGGGGAATTTTGTAGCCAAAGTGCACTACGTACTTCTGCAAATTGGTAAAACTCTCCTTCACAGTGAGGTGAACAGTGGAGGGTTCAGGAATGGGGACAATTCGCTCCTGGGCCGGTTGAACTTCTGCCTCGGGTTTAAAAAAAAACTGCTGTCACTAACCGGTCACCAGCTATGCTGTCCATGCTGGTAGTGGGATGCGCCGGTGGTGACACAATATGTCCCACCTCCTATATATGCTACCTGCAGGGGAACATGGCCTTGTGCCATTGCCTCCATGGTACAATTTATAGGCTTTGCGCCAGCAGCTCTGAACCCACACTGCGGTTTTGAATAGGCATTCAAGTGCTGGGGACACAGGATTATGTGTGCTCCCCGGCTCCGGCACCCTGAGAGGTCAGTACCAGTCATAGCGTGCTCCCACTTTATGATGTAAGGTGGGATCACTGTGAAAAGAATGTGTGTACCCCCTTGAATGACTCCAATGTTCTCTACCCTGTATACTGGCGCGGGTCGGGCTGTCCTACCCATGACCGGCATCCTAACTACTACTACCATGATTGTGTGGTTGGACCGTCCACAATCCACGGGGACTGGGTAGGCTTCGGAAGCTAGCCGGAGTTGGCACGGGTTTAATGCATTCTCAACTGGGTGGAGGGCTGCGAGGTGCTTGTTGCTGATCCAGGAGGGGACTAAACCCTGTTTTAAATCCTCCAGATTACTGCGGCACTCGCCCAGTAACCACGCCCTGTATAGCATGCACACCTCATTCTGCGCAGCCTGGTCAGAAGCATTTCTGTCCTCCCTTATGAGGGCATTTATCGTCTTTGCGTGCTTCTCCAACTCCGCTATGATCTCCTTTAAATGGACCGTCATGGCCTGGTCCTCATGCAACTCCGAGCCCACTAATTTATTCTCATCCATTAATATCTTCTTTAACTGTGTTTTTAAGCCGTTTATCTGGGTCTGCAGCTCTATGTCATCCAAACTGTTGATGACAGAGGACCCAGTGTTAAACGCAGTAAAAACATCATTCCATCCTCCCCTTCTTTGTCTCCCTGCATTACCCAAAAACTCTCGATGTGTGGTGTACAGTTCGGTTTTGTCCACATTGGCAAAATTGAACTCATAAAGCTTCCTGAACATGTCCTTTAATAGGGCCTGGTATAGCTGCTCTGTTTCTTTGGGGCACCACTCCGGCAAATGTAGCTCGGTGAGATTTAAAATCATGGAGGCTACCGTGTAGTGTACCCATTGGTACAGCACCTGATCTGTAGGTACTAGTACCAACCCATTCCCTGGTCCCTTGGTGGTGGTGGGGCACCCTTCCCTGTGTATCCTCGCCACTGGCACCATGGGCGGGGGCTTACGGGGGCGGGTTAAAAGCTCAGTGGCATTGACTGGGATCGGGGAGAATGGGACCGCGCACACCTTCCGGCTGGCATCCCACCTCATCCCCTTCCCGGTGTCGTGTCACTGCCGGTGGAAAACGATGGATATGCCTGCGGGGCAGACCCTCTCTGACCCCTACATACAGATATAAATCCCTTGGTCCGGTTCACACCACTTGTCCCAACATACACTTAATCCTCTGTGAGTCCCTGTAATCGCCCGGTGGGTATTGTTCCCCAACCGTTCCCACTCGACTTCGGGGTTCCTCATATCTTTGCTCAGCTTCCTGAGTCACCACCACCATCCAGAGGAATGTGTCCCTTAAACGTTAAACATATACACTTTCCAACAGTGACGCTGACCCTTGTGGTAACGACCCGTATCCTGGGGCACAGGAGGGAGGCCTCCCCGTATGTGAATCCGGTTTGGCTGGAGTACTGAGAGCAATTGGACCCCAGCCATCCTGGCCACCTTCCCTCGTGGACGTAGACGGCGGTCTCCTCCATCTCCCGTTCACCGCTTCCGTCGGTCGCTACAGGCGCTCTATCTTCCGAGCACCCATAGATGTGGGAGTCTTCTACATCGCCCCGCTTTCCCAGGCTCAGTCCCATCAGGGCGAGTAGGATTACGATCCCCTTCAGCCCGACAGTCTTTCTGTAACAGATACAAAACATACAGCCAGGTTCCCAAGAGATTCTCTGGCTTGGGTGAAGCATGGTTGGGTCTCGCGACATTGACCCAAAATACATACACTCTTGGCAGATTACTTACTTAACCTAAACTACCCATCACCTTATTTAACTTAAGCTAAAACACCCAAACTTAAGCTAAATACTTAAACTTAACAATATAAACTTACATTACCTAAACTATATACATCCGCCGCCTGTCTCCGGGCGGCCAGGCTAATTCCTGGTTGGACTGCGGCACACCACTTCCCCCGGCATGGTCGCACCATCCTGCACTGTTGGTCCCTCGCTGCCCGTGGCGACTAGCTGGGGACCTCTGCCCTTGGGCTTCCCCCTAACTCGAGGGGCGGCCCTTGGTAACTGGAGAGCTGGTGACCATGGCTTTCTCGGCAGGGGCGTCCGTGGGGACCTTCTAGGGACTTTGGCGGGTGGGGCTTTTTTGGCCGATGGGCCTTTAACCCGGACCGCTGTCCCCTCTGGTGCGGCCTGTGGGCTAGCCACTGCCGCTGGCCGGGGATCTTCTCCCTTAGGCTTGACCTCTCCTGAACCTGGGCTGGGGGCAGGTAACTCTTCGCAGCCTGTTGCTACAGGCTGAGAGTCTCCGCCCCCAGGTCCCAAAACTGGGTCCGGGGCGGGGTCTTCACCCTCGGATCCCTCCTCCTCTCGGTCTCAGAAGAGTGGGGGAGTATCCCAATCGATGAGCGGGATGGCCCCTCCCTTTAAGCAAGCCACAGCGCCTGCCTGCGCTGTCTGTGAACTCGCTTCTGCTGCAGGCTGAGGAATTTTATACTCAGACCTTACCCTAACTGGCTGTTTTCCCCTTTCAGGTCGAAACAGTTTGCACTGGTTGATATAACCAACAGCCTGTTTTAAAACCTCGTCCGCTGCCCCGAAAGGGCCTTCTAGGGACTCCCCGTTCTCTTCCCTTACCGGGACGGCCTCACAGACGGGATCTCGGGCTTGGACCTGCTTTAGGTCTGGGGCCAAAGCTACCCCATGTGTACCACCCTTGTCCTGGACTGCAGCTACCAGGCCTGCTCTACAGGGATCCCATAACTCTCCTTCCCTTGCCCTCTGCTCGGCCACCTCGTTGGTCCTTTGGTTACCCTCCCATGTGGTAGGGAGGGATCCTAAATCTATGGCCAGAGGTTTGGCCATTCCCCCAGCCTGCTCGTTCCCTGTAGATCCCATTAGGCTAAATGGGACCTTGTTAGACTTGGGTGGATTGGTCGGGTCTTCCGAATGGACCACCGTGCTAGAAGCTCCAGTGTGCACCGAATATCTCCCCTGCACCATCTCCACCCGCATCTTAACACAGGGCCTGCTCCCCTCATCATTTTCAAGGGGACACAGGTCGACAGGCTGCGCTGGTTCTAGTCAGGGCTGTGGGTTGGGTGGGGCTGACGGGGTCAGAGCACCGGTAGCGGCTGCTACCCTCCCCTGGCCAGTCAATATGGACCTCACGGTGTCCAAAAATGACTTGACCTCTGCGGGAGGGATTCCTGCCCCCGCCCTTTGGGTTGGGGCTGTGGAATTCTTTCCCTTGTTATCTTTCCAAGGGTTTTTGCACTCCTTCCGCCAGTGGCCATCCTTCCCGCACCCGTAACAATTCGTCTTTGTGTTGGGGGGATTACTCCCTTCCTAGTGCCACTCTTTCCTACTCGGTCCGGGTTTTACCTCATGCACCTTTCCCTTGGGTGGGTGTGCATCAGCTCCCCTACCGTTTTTATAGGCCAGAGTGAGCTGCCTAATCACCGTAAGTTCGGTGGTCTGGGGATTTTTGGGGTCAAACCAGGCTTCTGCCTTGGCCCGGACCTGTGGCAAGCTGTTCGCCACCAGGCACCGGAGCCAATGGGCCAGGGGATCCCCGTTCAGGAAGCCCGGTTCGGCGCCCCCGGGCAGGCCCTCCGGTACACCGGCCATAGCCGGCCCGCGAAAGCCTGCGGGGTTTCCCCTGCGAGTTGGATCGTCTTCTTCACGCGGGAGAAAGGACTTCCCTCATTCATCCCCATGGCCTCCAGAACCGCATCTTTGAGCCCCTCATACCCGCTCTGCCCCCTCTTACACTCATCAGAAAGGGATTGGAGGAGACTACTCTCCAGGGAGAATAGCAGCATCTTGGCCTGCTCAGCGCCATCACAGTCGTTGACACTGGCTGCCTGCTCTATGTCCCTGAAGTGGACCAAGGGGTCTCCCTTTTCAGAGAGCTTCGGGATATGATTGACCATGGCCCTAAGCTGTTGGGTGCTATAGGGTAACACAAACTGGTTTTGGAGGGGTCCCTCATCGTCACCATTGACGGGTGGGCCGAACCTCCGATGCCGTGCTGGGCACATCGGTACCGGTTCCGACCTCTCTGGCAGGAGTTGCTCCAGCTCCGCCTCTGGCTACACCACCCCTTGCTGCCAAACCTCGCTGAAACTTGGCGTTACGGGTGGTGGTCGTGAGATCTCCTCTCCCTCAACCGGGTCGTCCCTGGGCACTACCGGTGACGTTGGAACTGTCCTCCCCTCGTTCCCCATAAAATCGGCCTGACCTGCCTTTGGGCTTAGGAGGCATACCATGCCTTTGCATTCCGGAGGGCACGGCCCAGATTATCTATCCGCTATTTACAGGGGCCGTGGTCTGCCTCCTCAAACTCCTGCTCGCTCGCTAGCTTGCAAGTGGCCTTTACCTCCTGTACTTTCTCTTCCTGTTCCCTAATCCGCCTTGCCAAGTGGGCATTCTTCTCCCACAACCTTAACTCATTTCCCTTGGCCTCGGTGACTTGGCACCGTAGGTATTCCAACTGGGCCTTGTGTTATCCCATTAAATGCACTCTCTCCTGATTCAAGGCCTGCAAAGCTACCAATAACTTCTCCCCTGCTAGAGCCTTATCTTGGATCTCCAGGGCTGACTACCTTAACTCGACTGCCTGTGCTGCAACGAGCCTGTCCAAAAGCTGGACCTGCTTTTTGAAACACATCAGCCAAACTGCCTTCGATAAGGACTTCTTGTGTTCCTTTCCCTCTGTCCACGTGCCTGCTGCATCTACCAGATGCCCAGCCCTTAACAGAGTGGTGATCCACTTCTTAGTGATATTCACCTTGCTAAACACGTAATCAGAAATCCTTTCCACCATCATGGTTTGCTCATCCGAACCATTGTCTACTGTATCGCAACCCTGTTGCCGGTGTCCTGCCGCGGTCGCCATTTTCTGTAGTGGTGACGGGTGGCGCATGCGCCCAGTCAGTTATGCCCCTGACTGAGCTGGTGAGTGGTTTGAATCGCTCCCACGCCCCTGGATTCTAGACACCGGACTTAGGTACAGGCGGTGATACAGAAAGACTCGAGTAGACAAGTGGTTTGGTGTAAGAAAACCAAGATTTTATTAAAACAGAAATTAAAACAGTCTTATGAGAAGTCACCAGTATAAAATACAGGCAAATACAAAATAACTATACTTATACAGGGAATGGGGAACACACGGCACATCGAGGGAAAAACAATCACTTTAACAATCCCCTTAATCCTTACCCCACCCCTATACCTAACTAGATTAAGCTATGCGGGGCCAGAATTCATGCTCACCAATCCAAAGCAAAGCCAGTTGTTTTGAGGGTTTTGAGGTTTGGTCTTTTGTCCTTTTAGGTACCCCGTCGCCACGTGGTCTCAGGGTGCGGTGCTGGAGCTGCTGCTGCGACACATCTTTCTTCTCCTCAGCTGCCGTCGTCGTCTTGTCACGATGGGTTCTCTTCTTCTTCTCCCTTGGGCGGTCGTCGGCGGTAACGTTATGTCAATAAGACGTTTAGCAGTTTTTACTGCTTAGATTTTACTACCCATTCTTAGAACGCCAACATATTCATCATGGCGTGGACACCTGCATTTATTCGCAATGTTCAATGAAAGGCTTGCCCCACTGTAAGATTCGAAATTTTCATTAATAACCACGCAGTAAATTAGGGTTAATAAGACAGTTTTATTGACCAAAAGATGCTTGTACAGAGAAACCTTTGATAAAAGGGCACACAAAATGGCCGCCGGACCTCGTGACCAGTTTCTGGGACCATTGGAATTTCTGTTACTGCAAGTCAGACAGGCTTGTGGATTGAGGGCATTGCGCCCGTGAAAACCAGTTTCGGGAAACCGAAACTCAGGGAACTGAGCATACATATTAATTAGATTTTAGGTACAGGACAGATTTGGGTAGCAGGATGAGGCCCATCAAGAAATGGGCGGACAATTGAACGAACACTTAAACCCAGTTACTGTACAAAGAAAAGCCGTTTAACAGCCATCAAGGGCAATCTCCAGACCGATCAATATACAAACCAAGTTACGGTGACAAAGCAAAGACATTATCGGCCCAGGAAGGCCAGTTCAGCTATCACCGATTCCCGTTACGAAGACAAAACACCCCTGCAGAGAATTCTGCCCGCCAAAAATATTACAAAGACAGGACTATGATCTGGCGGGAGATAAGAATGTTCCAAAAGGGTGTAACTGTGGATTGAAAGGGTCCATCAGTACTCTTCGGAACGTCTACGGGACGCTTCACTTCACGATTCACTACGCTTCACTTGTAGTACACTTCTTCAGGACGATTCGTACGCTTCGGAACTTCTACGGGACGCTTCACTTCACGATTCACTATGCTTCACTTGTAGTACACTTCTTCAGGACGATTCGTACGCTTCGGAACTTCTACGGGACGCTTCACTTCACGATTCACTACGCTTCACTTGTAGTACACTTCTTCAGGATGATTCGTAGCTTTGGAACTTCTATGACTCTTCGGTTAAGGCAGTACTTCGGTTTCGGAACGTGGTCGGTGTTCGGCCAGGCAAGGCTCGGCCATGACGGGAAGCCGACGAGGGTGGCCCGGGTACTTTTGTCGGGAGATCATCGACGACCCAGGCCGAAGGAGAAGACACCCTCGGGGAAAACGATGATCCAGGCCGGAGAAAAAGGACACTCCGGGCCCCGCACTCCAGTGCCTCAACATCACATCGGTAATGGATTCACCCATGTGCATCCAGTTCTTAAAGTCACGTCGGTAACGGATTCATCCGTGGCGAGTGCTCACCAAGGCTGTACCAGCTGCCTACATCGCAGGAGAACCAAGAGGAAAACAAGCTGCGCCAGAAGTTTCCAAATCCACGTGATGACGGAAAGCTGTGCCAAAAAGGCTGCGAACCCCTTTTCGCAATTCTGAAAGTGGTGAGCATGATCTCGAGTTCCTCAAGTCGAAACTTAGTTAGGTCTAGGGGAGGGGGTTAAGGGTAGTTGTAATGTGTTACCCCTTTTACGATGTGCCGTGTGTTCCCCATTTCCATAGAGTTAAGTACATAGATGCGTGCATGCTTGTAGTAGCTTTAATCTGTGCTTATGACATGTATTTTATAATGCTGCAAACTGTTTAATAAAAGCATCCATTTCGTGCTATTCAACATGGTCTATTGAGTTTTCTCTGCACTACAGTTCCCTGCACCTAAGTCCAAGGTCTAGAACTGTAGGGAAGAGTGGGTCGAACCACTCAAGGGTGATTATTGCAAGAAGCCTGGCGGGAGACCAGAGCAAGCAAGAGAAACCCCCTACACCAAGCGCCAGCTTAATTGCAGGGTTCGCCCAACCAACTTCGTCTCACTGTCCTCAGATACTTTCTTCCCCGAGCGTCAGCTTATAACTCGGCGCTCATTTTTTTTAGTTAATACGTCTTCTGCTGCCCTTCTCTGCTCTTTGTTGGGTCTACCCTACTCTTCGTCCCGGCTCATTTAGTCACGTATAGTACTATACAAGTCCTGGGCTACCTGCTCAGTTTTGTCTCGCCCCTTTCTGCAGCCTGGGTGTCCTGGATGACTATGGACTCAGGCCTCGTTCCCCTCCCCTGCTGTTGGTATGGATGTCCTTGACTGCTGGAATCTTACTGCGGGGAGCGAGGAGAGACCCGCCATGAGGCCAGGGCACGAGTGCAAGTGGCGGCAGCCCCAAGCCTGACAAGAGCGACCAGAGAGAAGAAGCAGCCCACCAGGAGAGCGATTGGTACGAAGGGCCTACAGTTATACTCTTTTTGATGGCCCCTTATCTGCGCGCCAATCAGGTTAGTTCATTGTTTCAATTTTGGCAGGCTGTTTTAAATGATTGTACCAATCTAAGTTAATTGGTTTTAGATGGCCGTTTATCGCACCTAATGGCATTAATGCATTTTGATCGGCCTGTCCAGCCTTGATGGCTCCCATAAGCTGTTTCCAATTATTTATGCAGACAACCTGATGGCCTCAAGTATAGGCCTACCTGGTTTTGATTTGTCTATGATGTGACGTAATGCATATTCCATGTTTGCTGTCCGGCTTCCAAAACACAAAGTCCTTTTCACAGAAACTGCATTTTAAGTTTCGATTTCCCAAAGCTGCTTGTGCTGAGCTGCAGAGTCCAAGCTTTTAAAATCTTACAGGCTTTTGGTCACGAGATGCCGACGCCATCTTTGGGTACCCTTTTTAAATTGTCCATAGGGTCCCTTTTATTAATAACCTTGGGAGAATGTGAAAATTTTGCAAATCCTACAGTGCGCCACATTCCCAGGCAGTTATCATGACTCTTTTGTGCTGCACCAGTCCACCCTCCCTCAGCTCTTCACACCTCCAAACAGACTTACCAGCTGACTGCTTGGAGACAAGGGCTATCCACTGAAGACTTGGCTGATGACACCATTGAAGAAGCCAAACAATGAGGCCGAATAGCGCAAAAATGAGAACCACATGTCCACCAGGAGCAATCGGCATGATGAAGATGCCCTTCAGATGCCTTGACAGATCTGGAGGAGCCTTTCAGTATGCACCAACCAGAAACATCGTTGTATGCTGCGCGCTGCACTACATAGCACAGCAATGAGGGTTGGAGCTGCAGGAGGAGCAAGGCGAAGAGCACAGAGCTTCAGAGGCGAAGGAAGAGGAGGAGGGGGAACAGGTGGAACATGAAGAGGAGGAGGAGGAACCTGAGGTGGCGATGGCACCAGTTGCAGTGCACATTGCTGCCCAGGAGGCCCAAGATGCCCTCATAATGGTCTGATTTACTTAACTTGCACCAGTGCACCCATATGGTTCCCAGATGCTGTACCAACTTCACCCCCACTTCCCCCAACAACACCACAAAGCAGTCCTACAATGGCGAAGCCATTCCTCTCACCCAAACACCCATTGCTCGAGGTTAAATAATGTCTCACCATTCACACCAAGTGACAAAGCCACTTCCCAGGTAGCAGGCAAAAATCGACAAGATGGGAAAGTAGTGCAAAGAAATAAATATAGCCCAGGAATGGGTGGTTTTTGCAGAAAAGTTGGAGAATTAGCGCCAGGCGCTAATGCTTTAGACTGCAAGCAAAATTCGTGCTCAATGTTCAAAAAAGTGATTGGAGTCCTAATTCATGTCTTAAAGCCCAAGCTCATTGACATTACACTCAAAGGGTGGACCAATGCCAGGTGAAGTCCACTTGCATGTCATGATTGCCACAGGCTTTAGTTAGTATTTAAAGGGGGGGTTCATTGATGATTGATCTCATTCTCAGCATTGCTGGTTGAGCAGCTGCCTCAGCAAGCAGAAGCAGGACAAGGAGAAGGAGGCGAGGGACTGAAGCAGCTGTACTCATGGCAGATCCATGCCCCAGGGAGCGAGCCCGCAGATTCTACGATCAAGCAATAGAGATGTTGATGTTCGCTGTGGAGAGATGGAGGATGGTGCTCTACGCAGCAAGTGACAGGAGGCCCTTGCCGCAAGTCTTCTGAACCATGTGGAGGGAGGTAGCGTAGCACATCTCGGGCAGCAATGTGGTCCCCAGAACCCACACACAGTGCAGGAAGAAATTTAATGACCTCACTCGGGTGGTCAGGGTGAGTGAATGCTACAGCAAATGCTACATACCACCATCTGTACCACAATCTTCACACACTGCCCAAAGCACCACACCCCCAACACTCACCCACCAACAATCTCTACCTACCAACACTCACACCCACATCTCACACCTTGCACACAATGACAGCTATTTAACTATGGCAGGCACATCATCCAAACATTGCTCCACACTCACTCACACACATTCCTTTCTCTTGCATTCCAAGGTGGCTCACAACAGAAGGGAGCAGGAGCACAAAGGCAGGGGACAAGCTGACACCCAACCACTGTCTGCGCTGGAAAATAGAGTTCGAGAGATTATTGGATGCCAGGTGGTGGGCTCCTTGGCCAACGGTGACTTTTACCCCCTTGGGGACAACAATGGTATGTTCATCCCGACTCCGTCTTCTCACATCCCACTTCCCCTCGCCCCATAATTGTATCGCAGTTTCTAGCTACGCATGCTGTATGCATGCATTTCTCCCTTCCTACCCCCCTCCCCTCACTTTAACCCAACTCTTGTGCCTTTATGCTTTCAGATAATGAGCAAGCACCTGAGCAGCCTATCCCTGAGGGCACCATAGAGAGCGAGGCGGGAGAAGAGGAGGAGGAAGAGCACACCGCGTCACTGCATGTCTCACCTGCAGGCTCCAGCTCAGATACTGGCACTACGCATTCTTTAGAGGCTATTATAGTAGTGGGATCTTCACAGGGTGAGGCACCGGGGACTAGTGGGCTGCAGCAAGGCCAGGGGGAAAGGGTAGCTCCCTGGAGGGTGAGTTCTGCTGCACATGACTCAGATGAGGACCTCGATGGGGAGGCCTTTAGAAGAAGAGTGATGGGCATGCACACAGAGATGATAGGTGCAGTGGCAAGGGTGACCGAGAGCCTCTCGGCAATGGTAAGGTGTGTGGAGGAGTCGGCCTCCAACATTGCACAAGGCTCTGCGCACACGCTTGGAGCCCATCATTTCCAGTCTACAAAGAATATTAGACACCCAAAGAGACCATGGCGATCCAGATCTGATGCCACGTGTGATGGGCGATCTGACAGCTTCTATTGCAGCACAGGCGGAAGCGATGCAATGTCTTAGTGCTGAAATGCAGTCTATGATTGGTGGCATCCAATCTCAGACTGCTCTCATGCAGTTTCAGCTTGATGCCACACAAGCTCTGACTGCTGCCATCATGGCTGGGTTTACCACAGTCGACCGGGGCTTTCAATGTGTCACAGCTGGCCAGCAATCTATGTTCCAACAGATTGCTAAAGATGCTGAGGTGCTGCCCAGAGGGAGTGGCAGTAGATCAGTGGAGCAGGAACCTGCTGTCCTCTCTCAGGATGACAGCATTTCTGCTCCCACCACTGCCACTCCACCATTGTCCTTGATGCTGCCTGTCATCCAGTCAGCCCAGACTGCTGCCACCCATGCTGTGGTGGTGCAGTCTACAGCCGGGCCTTCCAGATCCAGAGATGGTCGAGGGCATCCTGCCAGGCCATCTGAAGTCTCCCGCATGGACACTCAGCAGCCTTCCACCAGGCGTGCTGCAGCCACTGGGCCAACACTTCATAGGAGCACTAGAGTAGGCAAAAGCACAGTAACAACAGGCACTAAGGGATTGCACAAAAATCAGTTTCGATTATTTTGTGGTGTGTCTCATTTCAGCTTTGCTCTGTGAAATGGCCTGCAACAGGGATTGAATAATGGGGATGTGGTGAGCAATGCGATATGGGGTTTAATTTATTGGAACCACAGTCTGATGAGGTGATTACAGACCACCCTTCTGGAAGGCCGGTTGAGTGGCTGCCTCCTCCTTCGCTCCTGTTCCTCCTCCTCCTCGTCCTCCTCATCATCCTCGTCCTCCTCCTCTCCCTCTTCTTCCTGCTGAGGTGGTCCTGCAATCCCTGGTGGCAAGGGCTGGGCCCTCATGATGGCCAAGTTGTAGAGCATGCAGCAGACCACCAGGAAACGGGACACCCACTCAGCTGAGTACCGAAGGGCTCCTCCCGAGCGGTCAAGGCAGTGGAACCGTTGCTTGAGCACTCCGATGGTCTGCTCAATGATGTTCCTGGTGGCAGCATGGCTCTCATTATATCAATGCTGGGCAGGAGTGTTGAAGTTGGGGAGGGGAGTCATGAGCTAGGTGGAGAGCGGATAGGCCTTGTCTCCGAGCAGCCAGCCATGAGCTTGACGTCATGGCTGGAAGATTGCTGGTACACCAGTCTGGCACAGGATGAAGGCATTGTGGCTGCTGCCAGGATAGCGGGCATTCACATTGAAGATTCGCTGTCTGTGGTCCCACACCAGCTGCACATTAAGTGAGTGGTAGCCTTTGCGGTTACGGAAGATCTCAGGATTGGTATGGGATGCCCGCAAAGCCATGTGGATGCAGTCAATGGTGCCCTGCACCATGGGGAATCCTGCTATCCTGGCAAAGCCACATGCACGCTCTTCCTGCTTCTCTCTGGTGATGGGGAAGGAAATGTAGTCCCTTCTCCTATTGTAGAGACCCTATGTGACCTCCCGGATGCAGCAATGGATGGCAAACTGTGAGATGTTAGCTATGTCTCCTGTTGCAGACTAGAAGGATCCGCTGGTGAAGAAATTAAGTTCGACAGTGACCTTGACTGCCACTGACAGAGCCGTGGTCACCCTGATCTGAGGCTCAAGGTCTGGTTGCAGGAGGTGACAGAGTTCTGTGACCACCTCCTTGGTGAAGTGGAGCCTTCTAAAACACTGCTCCTCATTTAATTGGAGGCAGGAGAAGTGCTCTCAGAATACCCTCGGAAGGTAAGGCCTCCTGTTGAGAGCCCTGATGGCTCTCCTCCACCCTCTGGGCATTTGTTCCAGTCTTTCTCGCTGCCTGCACTCCCTCTGCCATAGATCCTGGAGGGCGAGGTCGACTACCAGTACAGTCCCCATTAATGTAACCAAGTGTAGCAGTTTGATTAAAAAATAAATAAATGTAGCTATGTTTTATTTGCCACAACACTCCTGATACAAAATAACCTTGAAATTACTGAATGAAACTGTTGGTCTACGTGAAACTGACAAGAAACCGCTGAAACTCCACTAACCTGACAGCTGTGAGTCATTACTGATGACCCCTTTAAATAACATCCCTGGAGACGGCTTCCTGCTGCTTCATGCCAGCTCTCCCTGTCGCTGTTTACTCCAGGTGCTAAGGTAGGTGGCAACAATCAATTTTGCAGATCTGGCACTCAGTAAGCATTGCATACTCACTGACATCACGATCCACCTGGCGGTGAGACTCCCGGCGATAACTCTTACCAGTGGTGCTATGGGGTGGGGGGAATTTGGCGTGCAGTGCTGGATTCGCCTTGCCCCGGTGATAATGCTCTAGCGCCCCATTAGCACTATCTGCTGGCACTGATGAGAGGTGCTAAGGGGATGAATGTTTCCTTCTCTGTCAAACACCCATGTGCATACCCTTGTGCATTTATGATTGAATCTTTTTAATTTTCTGTATTGCTCCTATGAGGTACAACTTCTGTGGTTTCAACAGAGGTAGAGGCAGGCTGCTCACTTCTCTGCTGCGACAGCATTGACACTTTTGGCAGATGTCCTCTGGGTTTTGGAGCCTGTGAGGGCCCTGCCACTTAAGATTGCTCCTCCTGCAACAGCGCAGGGGCAGACTCGGCCATTGGCATCTGAGGCAGCATGTGGGGCTCTGACTGAGGGGGAGTCAACAGGGGAGAATTGGGAGTGCTTTGAGAAAAGCCCCCACTTCAATGTCCACTCTCATCATCATCCCTCTCATGGGCCACCCATACTTCCCTGCTAGCAAGGAGCTGGAAATCACCTTGCTGCACATCAGTGGGGCGATGAACGCCCAAGTCTATGTTAGTATTCCTCCTCGAGATGAGGCCAATGTGTGTCTGCAATCTGTTCGCAGCAACCATGTTCTTGTTGTTCGACTGGAGCATTTGCTGCTCCCTGCAGGTGGCCATCCTTTCCATGGAAGAGCACATCGTCACCATTGCCTGCGAGATGGCAGTGTTCATGTTGGAGATGGACTCCTCCATTCTCTGTACAGTCGCATACATCGCGGCTGCAAAAGCTGCCAGAGTCACGCAGATTTGTTGCTGCTCCTCCAAGATCACCCTCTTTCTCGATGGCCCCCGAGGTTCAGCATCTGCATCCAGCTGAGCAGAACTTGGAGCATCCTGTGCCCTCTGGTGAGGACTCTCTACTGCTGTTCCTGTCTCCTCCATCTTCTCTTGCTCACTTGTGATGTGAGACACCAGGTGACAAAACTAGTCTATGTCTTGCTGGATCCAGCGAGGTGCGTGCATCTGTGCTGGTGCTGGCTGCGTTTGGGTCTGGTGATGGTGCACCCTCAGAGGCTGGAGTTTCCTCTGCGGAGTCGTCTTCTTCCTCCGGCTTGACAGTAGGGAGGGGGCACTTGATAGGCCTGTGGGAGAGTAAAGAGATGAATTAGAAGTGTTATATTAAGAATGTGTAACGTTACCATTATGCAAATGATGACATTTCACTGGCTGCTGACATCCAGTCACCATGAGTGACTGTTTTAATTCTGTCACCAGGTTGCTGGGAGGTCGCCATCGCTCCATCTCCCACTGCCAGCAGCTCTGCAACTCAAGAGATTTCAAGTGCCTCCTCCTCTACTGGAGTCGAATTGGTGAATATTGGAGGGCCACCCCCGGGTCGTTGCCTCTCCCTGTTATTCTGGGCTCTCTTTTCCTGCAAGGAGGGAAAGAAGAGAAATTTGGGTGAGAGAGATGGAATGAGTATAAGGAATGGATGGGCTACATCTGTAGAGAGTGACTCTGAGGCAGTGGCGTGACATTGCCACATGGCCTCCTTCAGTGACATTACTCCCCATGATCGCGGAGCGAGAGTCAGTGGGAATCGCAGATCGGCGGCTGTATAAAAGGCTCCAAGAGACCAGGTAGGCATCGGAGCGGAGCGAGAGTCGGCGGGAATCGCGGAGCAGCGGCTGGATAAAAAGGCCACAGAGGCTCAGGTAGGCCTCAGAGCGTACTAATCTCCAATCTCCGAACTCGGAGGGAAGGAGAGAAGTAAAAAGTAATTGAAGTGTGACGTCACCAGAAAGCAGGTAAGTGATTGGTTGGTGAGTATTTCTCTCTTTTTTAAACTTAAACTCTGTGCGTTATAGTTTCTAAAGTCTCTATGGTGTAGCGGGGACTGTTTATAAACCAGGGCCCTTAAATATACCATTTAAATGTAGTGTAACTGGTGGGATTGATTTGATTTAATTTAATTGCAAATAATTAAAGGGTAAGTCATGGCAGGGCAGCCCGGCCCCATGGTATGCTCCTCCTGCGCTATGTGGGAACTCAGGGTCACTTCCTGTGTCCCTGACAACCATGTGTGCAGGAAGTGTGTCCAGTTGCAGCTACTGGTAGACCACATTGCGGTGCTGGAGCAGCGATTGGATACATACTGGAACATTCGCGATGCTGAGGATGTTGTGAATAGCACATTAAATCAGTTGGTCACACAGCAGGTAAAGGTGGCACAGGCAGAAAGGGAACGGGTGACCAACAGGCAGAGTAGTAGGCGCAGGCAGGTAGTGCAGGGGTCCTCTGTGGCCATCCCCCTCTCAAACAGATATGCCGCTTTGGATACTGATGGGGGGGGGATGGCTTACCAGGGGAAGGCAGCAGCAGCCAACTTCCTGGCACCAGGGGTGGCTCTGCTGCACAGGACGGGAGGAAATAGAGGGGTAGAGCTATTGTAATAGGGGATTCTATTGTAAGGGGAATAGATAGGCGTTTCTGCGGCCGGAAACAAGACTCCAGGATGGTGTGTTGCCTCCCTGGTGCAAGGGTCAAGGATGTCTCAGAGCGGCTGCAGAACACCTTGGAAGGGGAGGGTGAACAGCCAGTTGTTGTGGTGCATATAGGTACCAATGATACAGGTAAAAAATGGAATGAAGTCCTAAAAGCTCAATACAGGGAGTTAGGAGGTAAATTTAAAAATAGGACCTCAAAGGTAGTAATCTCAGGATTGCTACCAGTGCCACGTGCTAGTCAGAGCAGAAATAGAAGAATATTTCAGATGAATACGTGGCTAGGGGAATGGTGCCGGGGGAGGGATTCAAGTTCCTGGGACATTGGAACCGGTTCTGGGGGAGGTGGGACCAGTTCAAACCGGACGGTTTGTATTATGTCCGTGTATAATTGAGACACGGACTGCAGGATTAGGTTATAACAGGTCTTTACTGAATGGAGGCAACCTGGAACTACTATGCAAATGTTACTACACAGGCTTATATACAGGGGTGGTCACTACTGGTACTGCAGCATACAGGGGCTGCAGAATATAGTTCCTTCTGCAAAGTACATACACTACAGTTTGCACCTGGGCAGGGCCGGGACTGATGTCCTAGGGGGAGTGTTTGCTAGTGCTCTGGGGGAGGGTTTAAACTAAAATGGCAGGGGGTTGGGAACCTGAGCAGGGGGACAGAGGAAAGGGAAACAAGGATAAAAGCAAAAGATAGGAAGGAGAAAAACAAAAGTGGCAGTCAGAGAAATCAACAGTTTAAATCAAACATAACCACAGTAAATAATAATTCTAATAGGTCTAAGAGCATTAATAAAACAAGCCTGAAGGCTTTGTGTCTTAATGCGAGGAGCATTCGTAAAAAGGTGGATGAATTAGCTGCGCAAATAGAGGTAAACGAATATGATTTGATTAGGATTACGGAAACATAGTTCCAGGGTGGCGAAGGCTGGGAACTCAACATCCAGGGGAATTCAATATTCAGGAAAGATAGGCAAAAAGGAAAGGGAGGTGGGGTAGCATTACTCGTTAAAGAAGGGATTAACACAATTGTAAGGAAGGATATTAGCTCTGATGATGTAGAATCTGTATGGGTAGAACTGAGAAATACCAAGGGGCAGAAAACGTTAGTGGGAGTGGTATATAGACCTCCAAACAGTAATGCAGAGGTTGGGGATGGCATTAAAAGGGAAATTAGAGAAGCGTGCAAAAAGGGCACAGCAGTCATCATAGGTGACTTTAATCTACATATAGATTGGGCTAACCAAATTAGTAACAATACTATGGAGGAGGAATTTCTGGAGTGTTAATGGGATGGTTTCCTGGACCAATATGATGAGGAACCAACCAGAGATCAGGCCATCTTAAATAACAACAGAAAATGTTGGAAAAACTCAGCAGGTCAGGCAACATCCGTGGAGAGAAATTTGAGTTGACGTTTCGGGTCGAACCCTTCTTAGACTGGGTATTATGTAACGAGAAAGGATTAATTAGCAATCTTGATGTACGAGGCCCCTTGGGTCAGAGCGATCATAATATGATCGAATTCTTCATTAAGATGGAGAATGAAGTCGTTGACTCAGAGACTAGGGTCCTGAATTTAAATAAAGGAAACTACGATGGTCTGAGGTGCGGATTGGGTAGGATTGATTGGGGAATGTCACTCAAAGGGTTAACGGTGGATAGGCAATGGCAAACATTCAAAGACCGCATGGATGAACTACAGAATTTGTTCATCCCAGTTTGGCATAAAAA
This sequence comes from Somniosus microcephalus, assembly GCF_052327205.1. Taxonomy (NCBI): domain Eukaryota; kingdom Metazoa; phylum Chordata; class Chondrichthyes; order Squaliformes; family Somniosidae; genus Somniosus; species Somniosus microcephalus. Next base: position 163,640,050 of record NC_140988.1, read on the forward strand.
TAAAACAAAAAAGATGACTCAACCGTGGCCAATGAGGGAAGTTAGGGATAGCATAAGATCCAAGGAGAGGACATATAAATTGGCCAAAAAAAGCAGTAATCCAGAGGATTGGGAGCAGTTTAGGATTCAACAAAGGAGGATTCATTAAGAAAGGGAAAATAGAATATGAGAGTAAGCTTGCTGGGAACATAAAAACTGACTGTAAAAGCTTTTATAGATATGTGAAGAGAAAAAGATTGGTGAAGTCAAGCATAGGCCCCTTGCAGTCAGAATCAGGGGAATTTATAATGGGGAACAAAGAAATGGCATACCAATCAAATACATATTTTGGTTCTGTCTTCACAAAGGAGGACACAAACAACCTCTCGGAAATGTCGGGGAACATAGGGTCTGATGAAAGGGAGGAACTGAAAGAAATCAGTTTTTGTAGGGAAATGGTGTTAGGGAAATTGATGGGACGGAAGGCCGATAAATCCCCAGGGCCTGATAATCTACATCCTAGGGTACTTAAGGAAGTGGCCCTAGAAATAGTAGATGCATTGCTGATCATCTTTGAACATTCGATGGAATCTGGAACAGTACCCATGGATTGGAGGGCAGCTAATGTTACCTCACTATTCAAAAAAGGTGGTAGAGAGAAAATGGGGAATTACAGACTGGTAAGCCTGACATCGGTAGTGGGGAAAATGCTAGAGTCCATTATAAATGATGTAATAGTAGAGCACTTGGAAAACAGTGACAGGATCAAACTAAGTCAACATGGATTTACAAAAGGTAAATCATGCTTGACTAATCTATTGGAATTTTTTGAGGATGTAACTGGTAAAATAGATAAGGGAGAACCAGTGGATGTGGTGTATTTGGACTTTCAGAGGCTTTCGATAAGTCCCACATAAGAGATTAGCATGTAAAGTTAAGGCACATGGGATTGGGGGCAAGGTATTGACTTGGATAGAGAACTGGTTGGCAGATAGAAAGCAAAGAGTTGGAAAAGCAAAGAGTTGAAAAAGCAATGTGCTGGGTCCCCAACTCTTTACAATCTATATTAACGATTTGGAGGAGGGGACCGAGTGTAACATATCAAAGTTTGCAGATGATACTAAGATGGGAGGGAAAGTAGTGAGTGAGGAGGACATAAAAAACCTGCAAGGGGACATAGACAGGCTAAGTAAGTGGGCAGAAATTTGGCAGATGGAATATAATACTGGAAAGTGTGAGGTTATGCACTTTGGCAGGAAAAATCGTAGAGCAAGTTATTATCTTAATGGCAATGATGGGCCTTCAATAAGCACAAAACTAGAAGTTATAGAATTAAACAAGTTGGCTTTTAATCACTAAGATCAGAGCTAACATCTCAGCACGCCGACTGGTTCACAGGAATGAGTCATACAGATCCTGGGATCTTTATGTAAGAGAAGTCAGGGGTGGAGCCAAGAGCCAAGACCTGGAACCTCCCAGGTTAGTCGGGAAAGAGGAAGTGAAACTATACACAGTGGGGGAGGGTAATATACATGAGTGCAAAACGAATACAGGATCAAGACAAACAGATTTCATTACATTCACCCCTTCTATAGGTTTAGTCCATCGGGGTGATGTTTCTTAAAAGTTGGTATAAGTGAGTCTGTCAGGAGGTTTTGTAGTTCTCAGTGATCGGCGCAAAGCCGGTTGGGGTGCCTCTAGGGGAGTGGATTCTGGTTCCTCCGCTGTCCGGGCCTCCGCAGTGTCTTCCAGGTTATCTGCAGTGTCCTCCAGGTTAAAGTTGGGTATTGATACCTCTGGGCGTCCTGTCTCTTTGTAGTGTAGGTCTTCATCAGGTAGTCTCCCATCGTTCTCTCCGCTCCCCGATGGAGCGAGGTCTTTTATGGAAACAGTGTCCTCTCGCCCATCAGAGTATTCGATATAGGCGTACTGAGGGTTTGCATGGAGGAGCTGTACCTTTTCCACAAGGGGGTCCGTTTTATGGCCTCTCACGTGCTTCCGCAATAGTACTGTCCCCGGAGACGTCAGCCACGTGGGTAGAGATATGCCCGAGGTGGATTTCCGGGGGAAAACGAACATCTTTTCGTGAGGGGTAGCGTTAGTGGCAGTACATAACAGAGACCTTATGGAGTGGAGCACGTCTGGGAGGACTTCCTGCCAGCGGGAGGTCGGAAGGCCTTTTGACTTTAAGGCTAATGTGACAGCCTTCCAAACAGTAGCATTCTCCCTTTCCACTTGCCCATTACCCCAGGGGTTGTAGCTAGTGGTTCTGCTAGTGGCTATCCCCTTCGAGAGCAAGAACTAGCGCAGCTCGTCACTCATGAATGACGTTCCCCTATCGCTGTGTATGTAGTTCGGCATGCCAAACATGCAGAATAGATTACAGAGACACCTGATGACCATGGCACTGGTCATGTCTGGGCAGGGAATGGTGAAGGGGAAGCGGGAATATTCATCAATGATAATGAGGAAGTATACATTACGGTCGGCAGAGAGAAGGGGTCCCTTGAAGTCCAGACTTAGGCGCTCGAATGGCCGTGTGGCTTTGATAAGGTGTGCACGGTCAGGCCTGTAGAAACGAGGCTTGCATTCTGCACAGATGCGGCAGGCTCTGGTCATTGCCATGACCTCCTCGATGGAGTGGGGCAGATTGCGGGACTTTATAAAATGGTATAGTCGGGTGACACCTGGGTGACAGAGGTCGTTGTGGAGACCCTGTAATTTGTCCGTATGAATGCTGGCACACATTCCCTGCGATAGGGCGTCTGGGGGTTCATTAAGGGCTCCCGGCCTATACATAATATCATAGTCAAACGTGGATAGTTCGATCCTCCACCTGAGTATTTTGTCATTCTTGATTTTCCCCCTTTGTTTGTTATTAAACATGAAAGCCACCGACCGCTGGTCAGTGTAATGATATCAGCAAATAGTGATGTTATTTGCCTGTTTGATTATGATGCCTTACCAGCATGTTTGTATGTATTGATTGCTTGTGCCTGACCAGCAGAGGGCATGTGACCGAGACAAGCAAGGCAGTTTAGTTTGGTTTCAGTTTCATTCTAGATGGATCTCTAGCATGGTGTCTCCTGTAAATGCTGTTAAAAAGAGTTGAACATGCTTTAGATTAAAAGACATTCTCTTTCATAAATGTCTCATCATTGAACCCACAAAGAAATCAATACATGGTGTCAGAAGTGATTGAAAGAGATGAAGAGAAAAAATCTGAAGTTAAATCAGCTCTCCACAAATTAGCAAGCCAAAAGAGAACATCGTTGCTTACCATTGGAGAATAGCTAACAAAGTGAAAAAATGGAAGGTTTACACCCACCGGCAAAGCTTCAGTTGACAGGTAATGTGGCTGAAAATTGGAGGAGATTCAAACAACGTTTAGAGTTGTATTTAGCGGCAATCGGAGCTGACGAGAAAAGCAATAAAAAGAAATCGTCACTGTTCTTACATGTCGTGGGTGATGAAGCGCTGGAGGTGTATAATAACTTCACATTCGCTGCTGATGGAGACAAAATGAAGTTAGATAAAATAATGGAACAGTTTGAGGCCTACTGCATACCTAAACGTAACGTGACGTTTGAGAGGCACAGATTTTTCACATGTGTACAGAAAACGGGTGAGACTATTGATCAGTATGTGACTGAACTGAGAAACTGAAGCAAAACATGTGAATTTGGGGGACTGACAGACTCGCTGATAAAAGACAGACTGGTGTGTGGTATTCCAGATAATGGTCTAAGGGAAAGACTGCTAAGAGAGCAAGATCTAGACCTGGGAAAAGCCATAGCACTGTGTAGGGCTACAGAGACTGTGGAGTTGCAGGCAAAGGAGCTGTTCAGTGACAGTAGCTGCAACGTGGATGCAGTGAGAATGAACGGACACAAACCGTTTAACAAAACGAGCGCCAATGTGAAAAAAGAGGCGTGGCCAGCGAACAAAAATGAAAGGGACAATTGAAAGTCATGTAGTCGATGCGGTACACAGCATCCACCAAAAAAGTGTCCAGCATATGGTAAAACATGCAATAGTTGCAACAAGAACAACCATTATGCCCATTGCTGTAAGAACCAAGTGCAACAAAGCAAGGTCCATACAGTAGACTGGATGTTGACACTAAAAGTGAATGACATGCACATTCCATTTAAATTGGATACTGGAGCACAAGTTAATGTGATATCAGAGACTGATTTTAAGAAAATTAGACCCAGACCAAAGATACATGGAATAAAAGTGAAAGTGACAGGATACTCAGGTACTGATGTACCAGTGAAAGGAAGATGCATTGTCAAAGTAACACACAAGGACAGAGAGCACACGCTAGCATTAATCGTGGTGCCAAAGGATGTGCAAGCCATACTAGGTTTAAAAGCCTGTGAGAGACTGAACCTGGTAAAGAAAGTCCTCGTTGTGGAAAACGAAGGAGAGACAGTCTATGATGAACTGAATGTTGCGTACACACTGGGTAAGCTGATGTATACAGCAGACATGTTGTCCAGAGCTGTTGACCCAGGAGAGCCCGCAAACACAGTGAAACGACTGATGTACAAGGCAAAAGACAGTGGAACTGACTTCTACCAGAGCATGATTTTATACCGCACAACGCCGCTCGAGTGTGGTATGTCACCAGCCCAACGCCTGATGGGACGTCGGCTAAGGTCAAACCTACCCATCCCGGAGAACCTCCTGAAAACAAAAGAGGGGGAGAAAGTGAGGAAGTTCAAAGAACAACAGAAAGAAAAGCAAAAGTACTACTATGACAGAGGAACACAAAACCTACCTGAACTCCACACTGGTGACCAAGTAAGGTTCAAAGACAAAACAAACACATGGACTCAGAAGGGAACTGTCCTGAGTGAAGTTCAACCAAGATCATACACCATTTAGACAGATAAGGGTGCTGTTCTGAGAAGAAATTGTCGCGATCTTCTCATGGGACCAGCCACAGCAGGTCAAGAGACTGATACTGTTGAACAACCTGATCACACAGCTGTGAACCAATCATCTGAGGCAACAACTCAGATTCAAGGACAATCAATCAGAAAATCCTCAAGACACGTGAAGTCTCCTGAGAGACTCATTGAGCAAATTTAAGGACTATTGTTATAGAAGGAAGTAATGTTATCTTATTCTTTCTTCAAGTTCTAGTGTAGTTACATATTTCATGTGAACACATAAAGCAAGGTTAAAAAACCTTGATCATGATAATGATAATGTAAGTTCATTAAGTGTTACCGTTAAAATGCAGATTAATACAAAGAAAACATGTTGTTAGTTAAAAGTAAAATACTTTTGTTTTAAGAAAGGGAGATGTAATGACATCAGCAAATAGTGATGTTATTTGCCTGTTTGATTATGATGCCTTACCAGCATGTTTGTTTGTATTGATTGCTTGTGCCTGACCAGCAGAGGGCATGTGACCGAGACAAGCAAGGCAGTTTAGTTTGGTTTCAGTTTCGTTCTAGATGGATATCTAGCATGGTGTCTCCTGTAAATGCTGTTAAAAAGAGTTGAACATACTTTAGATTAAAAGACATTCTCTTTCATAAATGTCTCGTCATTGAACCCACAAAGAAATCAATACAGTCGGTGAGCAGGGTGAAACATTTGCCAGCTAGGTAGTGTCTCCAGTGCCGCACTGCCTCCACTATAGCCTGTGCCTCCTTCTCGACAGAAGAGTGCCTGATTTCAGGTCCCTGAAGGGTTCGGGAGAAGAAGACCACAGGTCTCCCAGCCTGATTGAGGGTCGCAGCTAAGGCAAAGTCTGACGCATCGCTTTTGACTTGAAAGGGAATGCATTCGTCCACTGCACACACTGCAGCCCTTTCAATGTCCTGTTTAATACTGGTGAAAGCCTCCCTAGCTTCAGCTGATAGTGGGAAGGACGTCAATTTAATGAGGGGTCGGGCCTTATCAGAGTAATTGGGCACCCATTGGGCATAATACGAAAAAAATCCCAGGCACCTTTTTAAAGCTTTGGGATTGTGTGGCAGGGGCAGTTCCTTTAGGGGGCGTAATCGGTCAGGGTCCGGTCCAATTACCCCATCCTCCACCACACAGCTGAGGATACAGAGACGGGTTGTGTTGAAGACACATTTGTCTTCGTTGTAGGTTAGATTCAGCTTTAGGGCAGTTTTTAAAAATCTCGCAAGATTTAGATCGTGGTCTTGCTGGTTGTGCCCGCAGATAGTGACATTGTCCAGATAGGGGTAGGTAGCTTGTAGTTTATTCTCGTCAACCATGCGGTCCATCTCACGTTGGAAGACCGAGACCCCATTTGTTACTCTGAAGGGCACTCTGAGAAAATGGTAGAGGCGCCCATTTGCCTTGAAGGCGGTGTATGGACGGTCCTCCGTTTTAATGGGGAGCTGGTGATACGCGGATTTGAGGTCGATAGTCGAGAAGACTCGGTATTGCGCAATCTGGTTGACCATTTCTGATATGCGGGGTAAAGGGTAGGCAGCCAGCTGGGTATAAATATTAACAGTCTGGCTGTAGTCAATTACCATCCGTTTCTTTTCGCTATTTTTAACTATGACTACTTGGGCACGCAACGGGCTGGTACTGCATTCAATAATGCCTTCCCGCAGGAGTCTGTCCACTTCTGCCTTGATAAAGTGTCTGTCTTCTAGACTGTACCGTCTACTTTTGGTCGCTATGGGCCTACAGTTCGGAGCGAGATTAGCGAATAAAGAGGGCGGGCTGATTTTTAATGTTGATAGGCCACAGACTGTGAGTGGCGGCTGGGACCCGCCATATGCTAGCGTGACACTTTCGTGGTGGCACTGGAAGTCCAGGCCCAAGATTACATTAACACAGAGTTCTGGCATCATGAGGAGTTTAAAATCCTTGTAGTCCGTGCCTTTTACAGTCAGTGTTACCACACAGTAGCCCAAAATGTCCGAAGTGTGGGGCTTAGCAGCCATAGCAATTCTGCTCCGTGTAGGGGTTACCGTTAATGAGTGCCGCCGTACCAGGCTAGGGTGGATAAAACTCTCGGTACTCCCACAGTCAATTAAACATTTCGTTAAATTCCCGTTTACCTGTATGTCCATCATGGATTTTGTCAACGGGTGTGGCCTGGATTGATCCACAGTGATCGAAGCCACTGTTGGGCCCTGGGTGGCCGTTGAGTCGGGAAAAGATGGCGGTGTGGCGGTACCACTGGTTGTCCCTTACATTGAGACACATAATTCCCTTTAACTTACCTTTTGGGGCCGGTGCCCTTTTAACTTACCTGTTGGGGCCATTGCCCTTTATGGCGCACCCTAGCGCGCTGACGTCACGTCACGTACGACGTGATGTGCGTGCGCCGGCACAGCCCGGCCTAGCGGCTTCGGCCTCAATGGCCAGCCGACAGGAGCGACGCAATCTTCCGCTCCCGCGGCAAGCACCGGCACAGCCCGGCCTCCCGACTTCGGCCTCAACGGCCAGCGACGCAACGACGCGCATCACGTGACGCCCTAAGCGCGGGAAACGCGAGCAACGTGATGACGTCACAACACAAATGCGATGACGTCATCACGCTCCCCACAGGACTGCGAACTCAGTCCTCGTGGAGTCCCCGCTGGGACAAGACCTATACCACGGTGCTCCTACAGTCAGCCATCTTACCTGCTATCTTACCTGCTGTAATTAGCCTGTTCCTGTAAATAAACAACTTGTTAATAGTTCATCGAAGTCAAACTCTCTTATTTAGTGGCGATCTACACGAACCGCTACATTGGTGACCCCACGACGTGAGTACGGAAGCTCATCAATTCCAACACTACAATTGGTAAACCCGTATCCGTGAACGATTTTCACGGTAGCAACGCGCGCCTGAACCTCTTCTTCACTCAAGATGACCAACGCACAACCGACGAACAACCACGGAACAGCAACCGCCTAACACCGATTTCACCAAAAGCGACCCCGTCTTTGCGTACGTATTCGCAATGGAAGCGCAGCTTGGAGGTGAGCCCGTTTTTCACGAACGATGTCACAGAGGTAGAGCACGACCAACGGCAACCGTCATCCACCAGCGCTACAATTGGTGGGTTTGTGAACGTCTTTCACAAACGAAGCACGCTATGGAAGCATCAGCCGTTCTGCTGTCGCTACCGCAATCCAGGGAGCCACGGTCTCCCTCGTGCTTTATGCAGGTAGAAGCCCTGTTCGCCGAGAACATCGATGCGGCACAGACCATGCACGTGCTCAAGGTTTCTGTATTCGACTCTTCTACCGCCACACGGATCGTCCGCCTCTACATCCAAAGCAACAGCAAGTATACATCTCTCCAAGCGCGGGGTACAGCATGTTCGGGCCCACAAGATCAGAGCGCGCCCCGCGGGGATACCACGAGGACTCACCCCCGCAAAACACGAGGACACACTCCTCGCGCACGAGGACCCATCCCTCGCAAACCACGAGAACCCATCCCTCGTGAACACCGATGACTCCTTGTCCGCCGACGACGCACCAGCCCTTCAGCTTGCTGGTTGTGTTACCTACTACACGATTCGGCGTGAACAAAAGCGTGCTGCCCTCCCGGCTGTTTTCTCCTAAATCTACAACTGTTACAAGTGTTGCCGCCCTCCAGGCAGAGTTAACCCCTCCTGAAAGCAACAACAACCTGGACCGTTGCCGCCCTTTCTCCAGTTTTCCCTTTAACAAACGCAAATGTCGACTGAAGCTGCACACATCGAGGACGGGTCCAACGGGCATCCTGCGGCCGCGATCAGCCACGTGAAAGTTGCTAGCCTCACCGATCACTGATCAACGCAGCAACTCTTCACCCTCCGTTGTGTTCACATCGTAGCACTATGGCACGCACCGTTCCATGCGTTCCAGCCTCCCGAAGATTTTGCTCACCAGCCAAAGGAGACATCGCCCGCGTCCGCCCAACCTGCCCGTCACTCTGACAAGGCCTGCTGTTTCGCACGTCTCCACGGTCCTTTGCCTGACGGATACGTTTTATTTGCCACGATGCGTGTAAGGATCCGCTCACGACCAGCATCTTCATACCTCGCCTACCAAGCCGAGACAGCACGACCGCCGAGACCACCAGCTCGTCAGACCATCTCATCCTTGGACTTTCGTTAAAGCGAATTCTGGGGGGGCCTATGTGGTGGTACCACTGGTTGTCCCTTACATTGAGACACATAATTCCCTTTAACTTACCTTTTGGGGCCGTTGCCCTTTTAACTTACCTGTTGGGGCCATTGCCCTTTAAGGCGCGCCCTAGCGCACTGACGTCACGTCACGTACGACGTGATGTGCGTGCGCCGGCACAGCCCAGCCTAGGGTCTTCGGCCTCAACGGCCAGCCGACAGGAGCGACGCAATCTTCCGCTCCCGCGGCAAGCACGGGCACAGCCCGGCCTCCCGACTTCGGCCTCAATGGCCAGCGACGCAACGACGCGCATCATGTGATGCCCTAAGCGTGGGAAATGCGAGCAATGTGATGACGTCACAACACAAACGCGATGATGTCATCACGCTCCCCACAGGACTGCGAACTCAGTCCTCGTGGAGTCCCCGCTGGGACAAGACCGATACCACAGTGCTCCTACAGTCAGCCATCTTACCTGCTATCTTACCTGCTGTAATTAGCCTGTTCCTGTAAATAAACAACTTATTAATAGTTCGTCGAAGTCAAACTCTCTTATTTAGTGGCGATCTACACGAACCGCTACAGCGGATCCCAAGATGGCGGCCCGCACGGCACGCACGAGGCGGTGACGGAGTTGGAAATCGGATTCCCCCTGCAGACTTTGCTAAAATGCCCCTTTTTCTTACATTTGAAGCATGTAGTGTCCTTCGCAGGGCATCGTTGTCTGGGGTGCTTGGCCTGGCCGCAGAAGTAGCATTTCGGGCCTCGAGACATTGCCGCTGTAGTAGGACTCCTGGGTGAACTTCTGTGTGGGGACTCCGGCGGCGTAGAGCTGGTCTGAGACCTGGATGGGGAAGATGGCTGATTCCAAGATGGCGGCCCCCTCGGCGCGCACGAGGCGGTGAGGGCCGCATGGCTGGAAGAATAAGAGTCAGAGTTTTTCTGGGCCACGTCCAGCGATCGCGCAGTGGCCACTGCCTTTTTTAAGTCCAGGACTTCCTTCTCCAGCAGTCGCTGCCGGATATAATTCGATTTGAGGCCCGTGATGAAGGAATCACGGACCAATTCGTCAGAGTACGCGTTGGCCGTCACGGCCTTGCAGTTACAGTCCCAGACCAGGTCCTTTAGGCCCTGTAAGAAATCGTCCATTGATTCCTCTGGTCGCTGCCTGCGTGTAGCCAGCAGATGTCTGGCGTACACTTCGTTTACCGGCCTCTGGTATTGGGCCTTCAGGATAGTGATGGCTTCCGTGTAAGAGGTGGCGTCCCGGATGAACGAGTAAATCCGATGACTTACACGAGTAGTCAGTAGACTCAGTTTATCTACCTCGCTAGCGGATGAGGCCCCCACGAAGAGTTTGAAGCATCTGAGCCAGTGTCCAAATTGATTTGATGCTTCAGCAGAATGTGGATCCAAGTCCAGACGCTCTGGTTTTAGGAGTCGATCCATCCTAGTATTCTTTAGTGATTAAAATTGATGGGCCTTCAATAACCACAAAACTAGAAGTTATAGAATTAAACAAGTTGGCTTTTAATCACTAGGATCAGAGCTAACATCTCAACACGCTGACTGGTTCACAGGAATGAGTCATACAGATCCTGGGATCTTTATGTAAGAGAAGTCAGGGGCGGAGCCAAGAGCCAAGACCTGGAACCTCCCAGGTTAGTCGGGAAAGAGGAAGTGAAACTATACACAGTGGGGGAGGGTAATATACATGAGTGCAAAACGAATACAGGATCAAGACAAACAGATTTCATTACAGGCAAGAAACTGGAAAGTACTGAAGTACAAAGGGGTCTGGGGGTCCTGGTGCACGAAACTCAAAAGGTTAGTATGCAGGTGCAGCAAGTGATTAAGAAGGCCAATGGAATGTTGGCTTTCATTGCTAGGGGGATAGAATATAAAAATAGGGAGGTATTGCTTCAGTTGTACAAGGTGTTGGTGAGACCGCACCTGGAATACTGCATACAGTTTTGGTGTCCATACTTAAGAAAAGACATACTTGCCCTTGAGTCAGTACAAAGAAGGTTCACTCGGTTAATCCCGGGGATGAGGGGATGGACATATGAGGAGAGGTTGAGTAGATTGGGACTCTACTCATTGGAGTTCAGAAGAATGAGAGGCGATCTTATTGAAACATATAAGATTGTGAAGGGGTTGGATCGGGTGGATGCGGGGAGGATGTTCCCGATGATGGGTGAAACTAGAACTAGGGGGCATAGTCTTAGAATAAGGGGCTGCTCTTTCAAAACTGAGATGAGGAGGAACTACTTCACTCAGAGGGTGGTAGGTCCATGGAATATGCTGCCCCATAAAGCTGTAGAAGCTACATCATTACATAAATTTAAAACAGAAATAGACAGTTTCCTAGAAGTAAAGGGAATTAAGGGTTATGGGGAGCGGGCAGGAATTTGGACATGAGTCTAGGTTCGGATCGGTCATGGCCCTGTGGGTAGCGGAGCGGGCCCAGGGGCCGTGTAACCTGATCCTGCTCCTATTTCATGTGTCTAATTCTGTTAGATTCAGGAGATGGTTCCGTGATAGTAGATTGGCGGTTAGGATCAGATCAGCCATGATCTTATTTAATGGCAGAGCAGGCTCGAGGGGCCGATTGGCCTACTCCTGCTCCTATTTCTTATGTTCTTATGTTCTTATAAACGGATCTTTTTCCGAGTGGCAGGCAGTGACTAGTGGGGTACCGCAGGGATCGCTCCTTGGACCCCAGCTATTCACAATATATATTAATGATCTAGACAAGGGAACTAGATGTAATATCTCCAAATGTGCAGACGACACAAAGGTGGGTGGGCGTGTGTGCTGTGAGGAGGATGCCGAGAAACTCCAGGATGATTTGGATAGGTTGGGTGATTGGGCAGAAGCATGGCAGATGCAATATAACGTGGATAAATGTGAGGTTATCCACTTTGGTGTCAAAAAAAGGAAGGCAGATTATTATCTGAATGGCAATAGATTGGGAGAAGGGGAAGTGCAACGAGACCTGGGTGTCCTTGTGCACCAGTCGCTGAAGGTAAGCATGAAGGTGCAGCAGGCGGTTAAGAAGGCAAATGGTATGTTGGCCTTCATAGCGAGAGGGTTTGAGTACAAGAACAAGGATGTCTTGCTGCAGTTGTACAGGGCCTTGGTGAGACCACATCTTGAGTATTGTGTGCAGTTTTGGTTGCCTTATCTGAGGAAGGATGTTGTTGCCATGGAAGGAGTTCAGCGAAGATTCACCAGGCTGATACCTGGGACGGCAGGAATGACGTATGAGGAGAGATTGGGTCGATTGGGCTTGTACTCACTGGAGTTTAGAAGAATGAGAGGGGATCTCATTGAATCTTATAAAATTCTGGCAGGACTGGACAGACTAGATGCAGGGGATGTTCCCGATGTTTGGGGAATCCAGAACCAGGGGTCACAGTCTAAGGATAAGGGGTAGGCCTTTTAGGACAGAAATGAGGCGGAATTTCTTCACCCAGAGAGTGGTGAACCTGTAGAATTCTCTACCACAGAAGGCAGTTGAGGACAATTCATTAAATATATTCAAGAAGGAGTTGGATATATTTATTAAGGCTAAAGGGATCAAGGGTTATGGGGAGAAAGCAGGGACCGGGCACTGAACTTGGTTGATCAGCCGTGATCGCATTGAATGGCAGAGCAGGCTAGAGGGGCCGAATGGCCTACTCCTGCTCCTATCTTTTATGTTTCTATGTTTCTATGGCATTAGGATGAGGGTGAGTGTCAGTGGTGGATAGTCAGATGGGGATGTGAGTAGGCGCATGGACAGAGAGGGATGGGTGCACCTGCAAGGTAAGTTGGTGTGAAGAGTGACGTGCAGGATTAGGCTTGGGAAGGCAGAGTGATGGGGTTGGGGTGACACACACATCAGTATGTAGTTGAATGTGGCATTGCACTCACCTTCCTTGACCTCATTAGATTATTAAATATTTTGCGGCACTGGATCCAGGACAGCCTCACGACATCCCTGTTGCTGATCTTCTCCACGATCTCCAGCCATGCCCTCCTGGTGTCTTTGGCAGGTCTTTTGCGGCCATCCGCAGGGAAGAGGACCTCCCTGCGTGCTCTGACACCCTGAACCAGCACTTCCAGGGAGGCATCAATGAATCTTGGTGCAGGCTTCTGCCTGTGTGGCTCCATGACCCACACAAATCTCTGATATGCAGCAATTTCCACCTCTCCCAAACACATTTATCTCTCCTCCAACAACCTACAACTGGGATGTGTGCAAGGCTGCTTTAAATATCAGCGCTGAAAATGAGTCATCGGTGACACCAGCAGAACCGTTCCATTTAATTGGGCTGGGAAACCCGCATCACTGTTTCAATTGATGTGATTGAGTTAAACGCGCAGTGCAGAACGTGCTGTTAAAATGTTTGGGTCGACCCGCTACGCGGCCTGCACACATCCGGCTCGACGCACAGGTAAAGATTCCGGCCACTGATTCTAACCCAGTTAATATTAGGGTAGTTGAAATTCCCTACTATTACTGCCCTAATGGTTTTGCACATCGCATAAATTTGCCTACATATTTGCTCTTCTCTCTCCCTCTGACTATTTGGGAGTCTATAGTACACACCCAGCAGTGTGATTGCCCCTTTTTTGTTCTTCAATTCAACCCATATGGCCTCATTTGATGATCCGTCTAACATATGATCCCGCCTCACAGCTGTAATTGTTTCTTTAACCAATATTGCAACTCCCCCTCCTTTTTTATCCCCCTCTCTATCTCGTCTGAAAAATCACTTGTAACCAGGAATATTGAACTGCCATTCCTGCCCTGCTTTCAGCCATGTTTCAGTAATAGCTATGATATCATACTTCCACGTGTCTATCTGTATCCTCAGCTCATCTGCCTTATTCACTATACTCCTTGCATTGAAGTATATACCATTAAGCACCGCTACAGAGAAAATAATCCCAGTTTCTCAAGAATCACCTCATCACTTAGTTTCTTATCCCTGATATCATTCTGGTGACTACACTGTTCACTCTCTTTGGCTTTAATGTCCTTTAATGGACAAAACTGCACCAAACTCCTCAACTGTGGCCTAAATTATGGCCAAGAACTTGCGGTCTGCAGCTAAGTGACAACGATTGCCGTTGACCTCGAAGAAAGTTGCTCACATAGATCTAGTGAGCTCTATGGTGTCAATATTTTTTATTCTTGGGCATTGCTGGCAAGGCTGCCATTTTTTGCCCATCCCTAATTGACCTTGAGAAGGTACTGGTGGGCCATCTTCCTGACAACTGAGTGGCTTGCTAGGCCACTTCAGAGGGCAGTTAAGAGTCAACCACATTGCTGTACAAATGTATTTATTCTTTACTCTTGTACTCTATGCCCCTATTTATCAAACATCCTTCTTTTGTGTTGTCAATACACAACTCCAAATCATTTGTATATACAGAGACCAAAAGTGGACCCAGCAATGACCCCTGGAATACACCACTTCTATCACCTTCCAATCCAAGCCATATCCATTTACCCTAACTCTTTTGGGGTTAATTTTTAACTTCTTTGCACAGAAAGTAATCTGACAGATCTGATTGCTTGCCCAAACATCAGGTTCAACTATTTTCAGATCATTACCTCTGCCCCCATTTTTTTCAGATGACAGCTGTTGATGATTCTTCTATTCCCATTTACACCTCTTCTAGATCCATCTTTTGTTTCTTTACTTGTCCTGTAACCATCTCCTTTTGCTTTGTACAATCATACCTTTTGTCATTTAATCTCTCCTGCCTGCCACTGTATCACAAACCTCCCCTCCCCCCTTTCCCTGCTCTTCACTTGCTTAAAACCTGTAATATCTCTAACTTTTTCCAGTTCTGACAAAGGGTCATCGACCTGAAACGTTAACTCTGTTTCTCTCCCCACAGATGCTGCCTGACCTGCTGAGTATTTCCAGCATTTTCTGTTTTTATTTCAGATTCACAGTGTCTACGGTATTTTGCTTTTGTTATAGGACCCACCTGTAGTGTATGTGCCTTTAAGAGCCCCCTGTGTACTGTAATGCCGATAATGGCCACTCGGGCTATATAAGCCTGTATATTGTGCTGTATCAGTTAGTTCCCCTCCAGACCTTGTTCAGTAAACACCTGTGAAACCAACTCCTGTCTTCAGTGTCTCTATTAACACACAGACACAACAGTGGCGACGAATTGGAAACGGACTTACCTGCAATTCGGCAGCACCTCAAGGACATCAATTCCTCAGACGTCCAAAGTCGAAGAAAAGCAAGAAAAAGAAAAAAAAAGCTGTGGTTTCACCAGCTAGCCGAGCTGGTGGCAGGTACTGCAATAATCCTTCCTGGGCGTCGGGCTGGGGCTCCAGTGGCTGGCTCTGCAGCGAAGGCGGATGCAAGCAGTAACAGACGGGGAGGGAGCACTCGGGAGACGGCCAGCGCTGCAAGCAGGTCGGCATTCAGACCTAGCAGAGAGAATCCGGCGGGAACGAGTCTCCACCTGTAAATAAATAAAAACAATTTTTTAAAAACCGCGGAAAACAGCATTGTCATCGGCAGCTGCGGCGGGGAAGCACGGGAAGCGCCATATCTTTTCTGCAGAAAAGAAAGAAAAGTGCGGGAAGCGCCATTTTTTTTCCAGGATGCCTAAGGCTGGCAATATTGATGCTTTTGATAACGATATAGAGGATTGGACCACATATGTGGAAAGAGTGGAGGTATATTGCACCGCAAATGGAATAGAAAATGATAAAAAAGCGTCAGTACTTCTAAATGTAATGGGCGCAAAGACATACGGGCTGTTACGAAACTTAATCACTCCAGCCAAACCAAAGCACAAGAATTTTAAGGAAATTGTTGATACCCTACAGGAGCACTTAAACCCAACACCACTGCTGATAGCAGAACGATTCAAATTCTTCAAGAGGAATCAACACAAGAATGAAAGTAACGCTGATTACCTCACCGAATTAAGAAAGCTATCAAAGCACTGCCAATTCGGGGCAGGACTAGCAGATTATCTTCAAGACAAATTCTTCTGCGGTCTCCTAAGTGAAGGAACACAGAAAAGGCTGCTTTCTGAAAAAGATTTAACACTGGACAAGGCTTTCAGTATGGCTGTATCATACGAAGCAGCTGCAAGAGGAGCTGCGGAGATACAACAAAAGACACAGGACTTCAGCACCCATGAAATGACACAGGGTTTCGAGAGATGTTATCGCTGCGGCAGATCCACCCATGACCAGAGGGACTGCTGGTTCAAGGACAAAGCATGCAGGCAATGCGGAAAGATTGGACACATTGCACGGGTATGCCGATCTGGTCAAAAAAAATCCATGGACAGGAAAAAAAAATCAATAAAGAAAAGTACAGAAAGGTACAAATGATGACGGACAGTAGATCCGAAGACCAGAAGAGCGATAGCGACACCGAAAACAAGAGACTAAGCTGTCTCAAATTACATAATGTAATTGCCAAAGAAGATTACCAGACCATTTGGGTTACCCTCACGATAGCGGGGTCCCCAGTTAAAATGGAGCTAGATACAGGATCAGCTCTGACCGTCATAAATCGATGGGATTACGAGCGGCTATTTCTGCATATACCTTTAAAAGACACATCCATTATCTTGAAAACATATACGGGGCAGAAGGTATACCCCAAAGGAAAAATAAGGGTGCCTGTTGTATACAACGGCAAGGAAATACAAAAGTTATATTTATACGTTCTACAAAATGGTGGTCCACCGCTGTTGGGACGTGAATGGATCAGGAAAATACATTTAGACTGGCACTCCATTCAGGCACTGACGGTGACCAGGAAGGAAAAAAATGATGATGACGTCATACCTGAACGATTAAAAGACATCTTGGCCAACGCCAAAGAAGTGTTTCAAGAGAAACTAGGAACCTTGAAAGGCATCACCGCCTCAATAAAAGTGGAAGATGCGGCAATTCCCAAGTTTTTTAAGGCAAGACCGGTGCCATACGCAATTCACCCAGCAGCCGAGGCAGAGCTGGAGAATTTGGAAAAGGCAGGCGTATTATCGAAAATAGATTGGAGCGAGTGGGCAACACCCATCGTCCCAGTCATGAAGAAAACTTTGAATAATGATAAATCTGAAGAACAGAGAAAAATTCGCATCTGTGGAGACTTCAAGGTGACTGTAAACCCGGTCCTTCACATGGTACGGTATCCTCTTCCGAGGATAGAAGATATTTTCGCCTCACTATCCGGAGGGAAACATTTCACCAAAATTGACTTGGCACAGGCATATCTACAGATGGAGGTTGAAGAGGCCTCTAAAAAGTATCTCACGATAAATACACACAAAGGCCTGTACCAGTACAATCGACTGGTTTTCAGAGTAGCATCCGCTCCAGCTATCTGGCAAAGAGCTATGGAGCAAGTCCTCCAAGGGATTCCGGGGACTCAATGCTACCTAGACGACATCCTTGTAACAGGAGAAAATGACAACGAGCACCTTGCCAATTTGGAGCAGGTGCTCACTAGGCTGAGAGAACGGGGCCTACGAGCAAATTGCCCCAAGTGCGAATTTTTCCAGAATCAAATATCATATTGTGGCCACATAATTAATAAGGAAGGGTTGAATAAGTCACCTGAAAAAATTGAAGCGGTCATAAAAGCCCCAGCACCTGGAAATGTTTCACAATTAAGGTCGTTCCTGGGATTAATAAATTACTATCATAAATTTTTACCGAACTTATCAACTCTTCTGCACCCTCTTAATGAACTGCTACAAACAGGGGTAATTTGGAAATGGAGCGAAGACTGTAAACGTGCCTTCCATAAATGCAAAGACTTAATCGCGTCCAAAGAAGTTTTGGCTCATTACAACCCATCACTGCCAATCAGACTGGCGTGCGATGCATCCCCTTACGGCAGTATTATCGCATAAATTCCCTGATGGCTCGGAACGGCCGATAGCTTTTGCGTCACGCTCATTGAACTCAGCTGAGCGTAACTATGCCCAAGTTGACAGGGAAGCACTCAGCCTGGTATGGGGAGTGAAGAAATTCAACCATTACCTACACGGACAAAAATTTACCTTGTTGACTGACCATCAACCCCTCATCTCCATATTCAACCCTAAAAAGGGTGATCCCATTATGACAGCGCAAAGGCTACAGAGGTGGTCCCTTTTTCTAGGGGCACACCAATATAACATAGAATACAAAGGATCAAAACAGCATGGGAATGCTGATGGTTTATCGCGCCTACCGTTGCCAACGGTAGAAGAGGCACCTACCGTAGATCCAGTGGAGATTTTCCACTCTACAATAGTCGAATGTCTCCCAGTAACAAATTCTGCCATTGAAAAGGAAACTAGAAATGACCCGACTCTCTCACGAGTCTACGATTTAACAGTGAAGGGATGGCCAGCACATGGCGAACCACTGTTGCCAGCATTCTCGCAAAGAAGAGAACAGCTGTCAGTGTGCCGAGGAACCTTGATGTGTGGATCCAGAGTGGTGATTCCACCCAAACTCCAGGATAAAGTTCTAAAGGAGCTTCACGAGGGGCATCTGGGTGTAGTGAAAATGAAAAACCTAGCCAGGGCGTTTGTATGGTGGCCAGGTATCGATGGAGACATCGAAGAAATGACCAAGAGCTGCCTAGGATGCCAGTAGGTCGAAAACGCTCCACCACAAGCCCCTCTACATCCATGGGAGTGGCCCTCATGTCCATGGCAAAGGGTACACATCGACTTTGCTGGTCCATTTATGGACTCAATGTTCTTAATCACGGTTGATGCACACTCCAAGTGGCCGGAGGTAATAAAGATATCCTCCACCACCACGGAAAAAACCATGACAGTATTAAGGACCATATTTGCCAGGAATGGGCTGCCTGAACAGATCTGTTCTGATAATGGACCGCAATTTGTGTCGGAAGAATTCAGGAAGATCTTAAAAAACAATGGGGTTAAGCACTACACGTCTGCCCCATACCATCCCGCCACCAATGGATTGGCTGAAAGATTTGTCCAGACCTTCAAGAAGGCCATAAAGGCCATAAAGGGTAATGAAGACATAAAACTTCAGCATAAGGTGGATAACTTCTTGTTTGCATACAGGAATGCAACACATATGGTTACAAACCAAACTCCCGCCATGATGTTCTTCAATAGAAGCCTAAGATGCCGGCTGGATTTGATCAAGCCAAACATCAGAAGGGACGTGGAGAACCGACAATTTCAAGGCATGAATGAAAGGCCAACTAGAACCTTCCAGATGGGTCAACAAGTTTTGGCCCGGGACTACCGTACCGAGAAATGGCAGCCTGGAACTATCTGCACACGACTAGGACCGCTGATGTATACCGTGGACATTGGAGAAAGCATAATAAGGCGCCATGCTGACCAAATCATAGAGTCATCCGAAAAGGGACAACCTACACCACAACTCTATACGCCTAATGATGAAGTAGAGATACCCATAGTATCTACCTCCGATCCGGTGATACTAGAACCCGATGAACCCGACACTGGCATTCAAGCCGAGTCAGCCTTGCCAAAAGAACCTACTACACCACCAGAAACTACTACACCACCGAGGCGTTATCCGGACCGAGTCAAGAAGCCTCCAGAGAGACTGACTTATAATTGATTAACTGCAGCAATGTGTAGATTATTTTTCTTGTAACATGTAATTAATGATTACTTAAAATATTATGTACTGGTTGGCTAAAAGGGGAGGAATTGTACTGTATGTGCCTTTAAGAGCCCCCTGTGTACTATAATGCTGGTAATGGCCACTCAGGCTATATAAGCCAGTATATTGTGTTGTATCAGTTAGTTCCCCTCCAGACCTTGTTCAGTAAACACCTGTGAAACAAACTCCTGTCTTCAGTGTCTCTATTAACACACGGACACAACACCACCTGATTTTCATTCCATGGAATGCAAATTGGACGGGTTCTATAATGAGCTCTGTCAGATGTCTGCCCGTGTGATGAAGATAAAAATGTACCCCTTTATATCCTGTCCTTCAACCAACTATTTATTTATATTTATTTATTTAATATTAATCCATACAGCTGTGTTTCCTGTCACAATACACATCTGAAATTTTCAAAGGAGACTTTTATGAAACACCTTATTGAATGTTTTTCAAAAATCCATCTACTTGAAAAGGAAAACATTGCAGGGCTCTGGGGAAAGAGCAGGTGTGTAAGACTAATTGGATAGCTCTTTCAACGAGCTGACACAGGCACGATGGGCTGAATGGCCTCCTTCTGTGCTGTATGATTCTATATACACTGTATATCTGCTGCATTCCCTTTATATATCCAATGCTTCATTCAAAATCTTTATTAAATTTGCTGAACAGAACTTGCTTTTAATAAATCCATGCTGGCTGTTCCTGACTAACCCATGCATTCAGGGAGGTTTTTTATTTCTTGTTAGTATCCCAAAATGGCGAATGCTTCAATTGCATTATTTTCAGGCTGCAAGAAGCTCAGCATTTACTTTTGGAAAAACAGTAACAGACAAGGCCAAAATCAGAGAAAATGGGACTTTTTGTAGTTAAGTAGTTATGGTCTGGAGCATCTACTAAAATAGTACCACCAGGGGACTCTCCCTAACCATATAATCAAGATTATTTCATACACCCCGTAACTCCAACAGTGTCCATGAGTATTTTCGCAATTAGGATAGTCTGCTGGGCGTGAAAAGTATTCTATTGAAAACCTTACATAAGTTAACATTCAGAATCTCCATACAAAAAGTCTGACAGAAACATCATCACCTACTATTGGATATCAGGTACTCCAGGGTAATGTTGCTGTGTCTCAAAACCCTTGGTCTAATTTAGAAACCAATTTAAAAACAAAGTGATATTTAACATATTAGTTCTTAAAACAGATCTCAAATCTGTTCTGGGGAAAAGAAGTTGTAAACATTTGGGATTATTATGTCAAGTTAATTTTAGCTGGCAATGTCTCATACATTAATTGGGGTTGGATCGAACTTGTGTTAACATTTCTGGAAGCAAAAGAAGCATTGATCTGTATATAGGTTATGAAAACCTTTTTGAAACTTCCCATACCTCAAGAGCTTATTAATTAAAGCCACATGACTTTGCCATTATTTGGACTAACAACCCAAGAAGGCAAAACCTTTTGATATTCTAATCTGTTACAAATTGTATGAAAGGCTGCACTGGTCATTCTCAAAATGGCAATAAAATAAGATGTGCACCACTTCCTTCCTGGAGTGCTAAACTCAATTTTGTGAAAGTTGGGAATCATTAGCACCTGGAGGCTAAGTTTCTCAGAGTTCAAAGTTTACCGCCCCCAAAAGGGACGATAATGAATTTCTCCCCCTAAGAATCTAGGCTGCGAAATTCAGCTCCTTTGCTCCTGCCGTTAGAGCCTCCAGGGGGCGCAAATGGGGCGCAAAGGTCTTATTGCCCAGACGGGAGAAATTTAGTGGGGCGCTACTGAGGCACTGGCCAATAGTGGCGCGACCCCGCCGGCATCACCCTGGGCCGCTGCGCCGCCAGTGATGACATCATCACCGTGCGCCACAACATCTTACCGCCTAGCGGTAAAATTCGGCTGTGCCTCACGAGGCTGCCACAGGCAGTGTCAGCGCCAGCCTCATGGATCATGAGCCAGGCCAACCTCCATTTGTGGGGCAGTTAAAAGGAAGTGCGGCTGTGACCCGCGCCGCCTTTTTTTTTGGGCCAACCTTTGGCGTGGTCTGTGGCCGCCATTGTGCAGCCCAGCACCACATCTCGCTGCCGGACTGCAGCCACAGCACCACGCTGCTCTGGTGGGCTAGTGTGGGCCATCAGAAGCCCTGCAGAGCTCGCAGTGTCACTCCCCTTTAACAGGAGGGGTGTGGCGGTGAAAAGCCTCAGCGCTACACGGAGCGGCCGCGTAACGCTCCGGCGCTACCACACTTTGCACCCCCGACACCGCTCCGCGAGGAAGTGGCGCATCCGAGATAGTGCTCCATTTCCTCGCCTGGACGGTAAGCTGAATTTAGTGGCCAGGGCAGTACTTCCGCGCCGGGCGCTAAATCTCAGGTGATAATTCGGTTACCACCCCCAAATGGGGCGGAACCAAATTTTGCCCCCTAAAGGAAATCTGCAGGCTCTTAGGGAATAACAATTTTTACTGTCCATGAAGAAAGAGATGGTCTGATCCCCAGGTCCCAACTCAAACTCCCAAACAGCAGCTTAATATGCTCATATACTCTCCACTACATTTGCAAAATAAGTAGAACTGAAAATCAGGATAATCCTACTTTGTCTCTTTTTTTCGAGTGCGATCCAAGAGAGTTGGAATATAGCAAGAAACCCAAGCCCAGGACATTCATAGAAAAGAACAGGAAAGGCCATTCCATCCAAGCAAAAAGTTTTTTGAATCAAAGTCCTTGTAAATTAAAATAATATCCACTTAAATTATGAACCCCTTGGAAACCCAACTTCAACATGATCAATCAAAATGTGTTGGTACCTCCTTAAAATGGAATGGAAGGATTTTAGCCAAAATCTTGACATCTAGATTTAAAAATAAGATGTTCTAATAATTTCACAATCTAAATTATCTCTATATTTTATGTGAATAATTAAGTTTAGCATGAGATCAAGCATGTCAGAAAACTGGCTTTGTCTAAAACCCAGAGGCCCTGAATTTCTGTGAGGATTGTTCCAATCTCCCATTGTAATTTTGACAGGAGATCAGCAGTACCCCTGTTGAGCTGTTCTGGACAAAGGCAGCAGGTGCATGGGAATTCCATCACATCCAAGTTCCCCTCCAAGTCACACACCATCCCGACTTGAAGGTATATCGCCATTCTTTCATCATCACTGGGTAAAATCTTGGAATTCCCTAACAGCACCGTGGGAGTGCCTTCACCACATGGACTGCAGCGGTTCAAGAAGAAGGCCCACCACCACCTTCTCAAGGGCAATTAGGGATAGGCAATAACTAGTGGCCTTGCCAGCGACATCCAAATCCCGAGAATGAA
This sequence comes from Somniosus microcephalus, assembly GCF_052327205.1. Lineage (NCBI taxonomy): Eukaryota > Metazoa > Chordata > Chondrichthyes > Squaliformes > Somniosidae > Somniosus > Somniosus microcephalus. The sequence continues at coordinate 163,663,114 of NC_140988.1, forward strand.
TAAGAAATGATGCAAATGGTTGAAAAAAGGCCATTTCTTTGAAGGTCTCCCACCAAAGTTACAACAGGAAATCTGGAAACCCCAGTGGAAATTCAGGGCCAAAGACTCAAATCAGGAAGGACACGAGTTCAGTGTCCTTTAGAAACCTGATAGAAATACATGCGCTCCTGAGGTCTTGGTTCTTTAATAATTTATCCACTTCCTTCAGTGGGTGGAGTTATCTAAATTAACCTTCTGTTCAGGAAAACACAAATGAATTTTAATACTGCTATACTTCTGGCAAAGGATTTAGTTCTGGTCAACAGAGCAAGCTGCATAATTTGAAAGTTTTGCTAAGAATAGATTACCTGATGAGACTGCTGAGTTGCTCTCCTGTTTTCTAATGCAATGTCGGCGTGACCTTCCAACCTGTGTCCCTCTCCAAATTGCTTCTGAGCTTTCAATAAGCAAAGCCCAGTTGTGATGAGAAGAGACAGTTAAATTCAAATTTAGAAAGCATTGACTGTGCAACTGTCTCTGCCATACAGTTGTTTAACGTCTCTTTCAAGAATACTGCGCATGAGTTTTTCAGGTGAAATTTTCTCCACTCTGGGTGGTATAAAGGCAATCTGGAAAGAGAAATAGGGGGCGAGGCCTTGTCCAGAAAATGGCTGCAACAATTCTTCTCTGCTGGCCCGCCATCATCTCAATTTGCCTTCTCTGACCTTGCCCAGCCGCATGCAGATGAAGGGGGTGCGGGGGGGGGGGGCGGGTTTTGGGGGGTGGGTGGATGGTGTGGGGGGAAGGGGCGGGGGGCGAGTGTGCACTACTAATCCCTGCCATTTCCCGAGCTTCCTGTTGGTTTCCTTCCCCTAGGAAGCTCTGTCTGTATAGAAGGGGTAGTGTGGCAAAAGTGTCCCAGAGATGGGAAAGGATGACCAGAGGTCAGTGTAAGCAGAGTTCCTGCTGGACTTTAAAGACTTGAATAGCACCGGTTACACCAGAATACTGAGTTACCAGGATTTGCAAAAAGCCTTATAGATTAACCTTGTAAAAAAAAGTATTTCCCTCTTGCAATTCCATTGTTCAACTGTTTTGAGGATGATGATGATGAGCAGAGAGGAGGAGGGAAGGAAGTCCTGAGCAACCGATATCATGCACATAGGCATCACCTAAAATGTAGGTACTCACATTCAATAGACCTTGGAGGTCAGGTATGGATTTCTCCCAAAGGCAGTATGTCAGAAGGCTGTGGTTTCCTCTATTAGTCAATGAAATATGCCAGCTTTTGGAGCCAAATTTTAAGCCTTGTTTAACCAGAGTTACAGCTGTTCTGAATTTTTAGCCACAGGCTGTTTCCAGGCAGCCTTCCGTGACATAAATCAATCAGCAATGCATCACTGCATTTGACAGATGTCCAGTTCAGGTGAGCATCAGATTTCATATCCTTCCCCTGGACTCACCAGAGCAATGACAATGAGCAATGGAATTTAATCGAGTAGCAGGATTTCTCCAATACAGGGTGTCATTGAAGCCACTCATGGTATTTAAAGTTCCAACTGAAGACATTCTAAATGTTATCAATAGGAAGAGTTTTCATTGAATGAATGTGCAGCGTGTGAGTGATGCCACCATATCAGTTTGCACGTGAATACATATGACCTTGGAAGCTGCCATGATTCTCTTGTTCTCTAACAATCAAAGATTGATCAGCCAGAGTAATGTGTCAGGATGGTTGCTAGGAGACAAGGGTTACACACTTAACCATGGCTCATGAGACCACCTCATCATCTGGGGACCAATAGCCACAACAGATTAATTGAAGCCTTGTGTGCTACACAGATAATTATTGAACATTGGTATTATGAAGTCCCACTTCCAATTCCAGGATAGATCGGGGGGAATCTCCAGTCCAGCCAAGCAAAATTATAAAGAAATATAGTTGCATGCTGCATGTTGCATATTTTTTAATCATGAAGGGACCTGGACTGTCCATCCACAGAGATGAAAAGGAAGAAGGTGGAGGCCATCATGCACCTCATCATGATAAAAGTACCTCAGAGAGATAGGAGCCAGCATATGACAATCCAGTGTCAGCAGCATGTGAGATTCAGCAAAAAATTATCAACAGCTATTTCCAGTAGAAAGGATTTATTCAATCTCCAGAGCCCATCATGTCATTGAGAGGAATTTCCATTACAAACAAATAACCAGAACTCAAAGCTGCAATATGTTTCCCATCAGTTCAGGGAAATGACACTCATAAACCTTCATGCACAAATAGAAAGAGAACCAAAGGCCTATATAAGAACATAAGAATTAGGAGCAGGAGTAGGCTATATGGCCCCTCGAGTCTGCTCCCATTCAATAAGATTATGGCTGATATTCGACCGCAGCTCCACTTTCCCACCCAATACCTATATCCCTTGATTCCCCTAGAGTCCAAAAATCTATCTATCTTAGCCGTGAATATACTCAACAACTCAGCATCCACAGCCCTCTGGGGTAGAGAATTCTAAAGATTCACAGCCCTCTGAGTGGAGAAATTCCTCCTCCTCTCAGTCTTAAAAGGCCGACCCTTTATCCTGAGACTATGCCGCCTAGTTCCAGACTCTCCAGCCAGGGGAAGCAACCTCTCAGCACCTACCCTGTCAATCCCCCTCAGAATCTTATATGTTTCAATGAGATCACCTCTCATTCTTCGAAACTCCAGAGAGTATAGGCCCAATCTACACAATCTCTCCTCATAGGACAACTCTCTCATCCCAGGAATCAATCTACTTAGGGTTACATAGGATTATATAGGATACTAGCTGGAGTGCCCGGCGGTGCTGAGGGTTTTTTGAGGGCATGTTGTTGTTGGAAGAGAGAGAGAGAGAGACTGGGGGGAGAAGAGAGAGACTGGGGGGAGAAGAGAGAGACGGGGGGGGAAGAGAGGGAGACTGGTGGATTTAGTTCGGGATTAGCCTGGAGAGAGAGGGGGGGAAGGAGCACCTCAGGCCTGGCCCGATCGACCCCTGCGAAGGAAGGAAGGAAGGAAGAAGGTGAGCTCTCCCTCCCTGTCCCACCCCCTCACTCTTTCTCTCCCTCACCCTCTTTCTCTCCCTGCCCCTGTCTCTCCGTGCTTTACTCTCTCTCTCCCCTTTCCTCTCCCTCCCTGCCCCTCTCCTCCCCCTCCCTCCCCCTCTCCTCTCCCTACCCCTCTCATCTCCCTCCCTCCCCCTCTCCTCTCCCTCTCTCCCCCTCTCCTCTCCCTCTCTCCCCCTCTCTCCCCCTCTCCTCGCCCTCCCTACCCCCTCCTCTCCTCTCCCTCCCCCCTCTCCCTCCACCCCTTCTCCTCTCCCTCCCCCTCTCCCTCCCCCTCTCCTCTCCCTCCCCCCTCTCCTCTCCCTACCCCCCCTCCTCTCCTCTCCCTCCCCCCTCCTCTCCCTCCCCCTGAAGAATTCGCAAAATTAATATTGTACTATAAGGGTCCTCTGGCAGAAGAGGCCTTGATTTTAAAAGACTGTTTTAAAAGAAGCCCAGAAAAGGGACACATAAAATGGCAGCCAGACCCTGTGACCGACTTATTGGGACACTTTAAAATGGTTCCTGCAGTCCCCAGACAGCCTTTGTGGATTCAAACCACAGTAAGTTCTGGAAGCCATTTCTGAGAAAACGAAACCAGACTTTAACACATACATAAAGTTTGGATGCAGATCCAGTCAGATCGGCCTGTAGATAAAGGCCATCTAAATGTTTACCCAGGCAAAGGGGAACAGTTCCATATTCATAAAGAACGCATCAAGGACCCGTTAAAGACAACAAGAAAACATTAAAACATTACCAGGTCATTCCAGACCAGAGATGGCCATCAACGGCCATCCCGAAAGCAGTTTAAATATAATAACTACCCCGCTGTGCTATAAGCCCGCCAAAAGTTAAACAAAGACCAACCTTGATTAGGTGGGAGTTAAGGCCTCGATTGAGAAGTATAATTGGGGATCCCGGGGAAAGACAGCGCTGCTGGTTGAAGAATTGAGCGCCCAGATAGCCGATGACATTGGGGATCCATCGAAAATTTAGGAGGAAGCTTGTAGATGCTTCTGGAAGACGAGCACGCTAAAACCTTGTAGCCAGAGAGAGAAGTCAGTAACGGGAACGCCTCGGCCATTCCCGAGTCGAGAAGGTGGTTCAAGTTTGCATTCGGCCTCCGGGGTATTCGTCGGGAGATCATCGACCAAAAACCCCGGGGCCGCTGCAAAACGAGGAGAAAGTCGAGGAGAAGAAGAGAGGACGAAACGCCCCACCACATCGTGGGCTGGAGCACAGAGAAAAACAAGCTGTGAACAAGATGAGGGTCCACTCGTCTTGCTGAAGTAGAGGAGCCATCAGCCTGAGCAGCCCACTGCTCCCACAGCCCAACGACCACGTGGAGACAGGATGCCTGAAAGGATCAATATGCAGACCTGTTTCAAAACCTTGCAATTCCTAGTTGGATTGGTGAGCATGTTTCTGGCCTTTCATAATCGGACCTAGATAGGTTAAAGGGGGTGGTCATTTTGGGTATAATTAACATGAGTTGTTGCCCCTCAATGTTCCGTGTGTTTCCCCATTTCATGATGACTGTTGTAAGGTATAATATGCCTGTGTCTATTTTAGTTAGTACTGTATTGTTATGATTTGTTTTTCCCTCCCATGTACCCTCTTATTTGCTTGCATTTGATTTGTTTTTCCTTATGCAATAAAATATCATTTCATTTCATTAAGCTTGGTCTATAAGAGTATTCTCTGCATTGTAGTTCCTGCACCTAAGACCAGTGTCTAGAACCTAAGGGGCGAGTGGGTCGAACCACTCAAGGTTTTACTGTGCAAAAGAGAGAGAGAGAGGCCTCTGGTGAGAGAAACCTCTGCGATCTCAGAGAGAAAACCCCTTACAGAAAATGGCAACCGCGGCAGGACACTGGCAGCAGGATTGCAATGTATTAGACCCAAGTTTGAATGGTCGAAATGCAATGGATGAGAGGATAGCAGATTATGGCCTAGAAATTGGGTTGGGGCGCCAAAGTGGCGCAAAAGTTGCCTGAGCGCAGGATTTAGCGCAGCGATCGGAGTGATACCGATCGCCAGAAATTCAGTTTCTGTGCCCCTCGAGGGAGACGGGGCGAGGCTCGAGGCGCTCTGCGTCCCTCTTAGGGCGCTGAAACTGATTATCACAGTGCAACGTGCCGCAGCGCCACACGCTGTGGCACGGCATGCTGCGGTACTGCAGGCCTTCCTCCCACTGTTAAGGGGGAGGTGCCTGCAACAGCGCGATCCCCGATCGCGAGTGCCGGCAAATGAGCCCGGCACCAAGGAGAAGTGCCGGGCTCTCGGGAAACAGCCGGCAATGCCGCGGGGGGTGGGGGGGGTTAGGAGGCCGGGGACAGAGGTGCTGGCAGGCGGCCGGTGAAAAAGCGGCCGCCCCGCACCTCCACCTGAACTTGCGCCGCTGCCGGCACAGTAAGGCCCCGTGAACCGGTGTGGGTAGCGAGCGGCGCAACTGCGGCGTTCGCTACCGAATATCACGAACGGGGCACGAATGGGGCGCTGCGCACACCGATGATGTCATCGGTGGCGGCGCAGCGCAAATGCCTAACGCCACCATTAGCGCCCCTATTGAATATCGCCGGAGACGCAGCCAGTGGCGCTACAGCCACTGACTGCCTCTTTAGGCGCTAACAGGTGGCGCTACTCACCCAATTTCTCCCCCTATGTCTTTGGTAAGGTAAATCTCACTAAGCAGTGGATTTCCGATCTCTTATTGGATGGGCGTCCGGTAGACGCAGCCATCAGGTGGACAGAGAGAAAAGAGCATAAGAAGTCAGTGGAAAGGGCAGTGTGGCTGATGTGCTACAAGAAACAGCTCCAGATTTTGGACAGAGTCGTTGCAGCACAGGCAGCCAAGATCACTATCCAGGCAGCAGAGACAGAGGAAAAGGCCATGGGTGGGGAAAATAATCATCACAGCGCTTCACGCACTGAATCAGGAACGCCAAGTCGTAGCCAGCCAACACTAGGCTAGAATAGAGTATCTGGAATGCCAGGTTACTGAGGCAAAGATCAATGAAGCGAGAATACGGGAGAAAAATGACCGCCTCGCACAACAGCTAAGAGCGCAGGAGGAGAGAGTAGTGGAAGTCAAGGCAGCTTACAAGCTGTCCCTTGAACACGGGTTTGAGAGCGCAGACCATGGCCCCTGCCAAAATACCATAGAGGACCTGAGAACGCCCTGGTTAAGGCAAAAGGCATGGTATGCCTCGTAAGCCCAAAAACAAGTCAAATTGACATTTTGCAGGAATCCAAACACTCGATTCCTTGTGAAGTAGTTGTGACACCAGCCACTGAACCCTCAGCCCCGCCGAGCTATAGTGAGGCCTGGCCCAAAAATGGGGTGGTGGAAGAAAGGGTAAGCGAGATGGTACAGGAGGAGGAACAGCCCCTGGTAGCGCAGCCGGAGCCGGCACCAATGTGTCCGACTTGACACCAGAGGTTCGGTCCCAACGCCGCAAATGGCGATGCCGGACCCCACGTGAATCAGATCATGGTGCCCTACGCTGCCCCACAACTAAGATCCATGGTGAGCCACCTCCCAAGACTCACGGTAAAGGGAGATCCGTCAGTTCATTTCAGGGAGGTAGAAGAAACAGCCGTCATCAATGATTGTGATGATCTTGAACAGGCAAAGATGCTGCTCTTCTCCCTGGATAGCACAATCCTTCAGTGCCTCTCAGACAAGAGTAAGAGGGGGCGAAAAGGATACACGGATCTCAGGGATGAGGTCTTGGAAGTTATGGGAGTGGACGACGGTAATCCGTTCCAACGGGTGGAAGGGACTGTGCAGCTAACTGGAGAACACCCACGGGTTTTCGCAGAAAGGCTGTGGCCAGTGTATCGACGCAGTTGTCTGGGCATGCCTGAATGGGTTGCAATGAGCACCGAACAGCGGGTTCATTGGCTCCGTTGCTTGGTTATCAACAGCTTGCCCCAGATACAGGCCCTAGCCAAATCTTGGTTTGACCCCCAAGGGCCCGGTGTCACGGAGGAAACGGTGCTCCGCCGGCTCACTGTGGCATACAAGAATTGTAGAGGTCAGGAGACGCCTCCCTCTAAGGGAAAAGTGCATGAGGCAAAACTCGCAGCCCCAAGCCAGAAGGAGTGGAATCAGGAGGGGAATCGCCCTGTCCAAGCCAAGCTCAATTGCTACGGGTGTGGGAAGGATGGACATTGGTGCAAGGACTGTAAAAATCCGTGGAAGGATAATAAAGGGAAATCTCCCGCAGCCCAAACCCAAGCCTAGACCACCGCCCCAGCACCAGCCCAAACACAAGCCGCAGCTCCTGTCCCAGCAAAGGGAGCCGGTGCAGTTATGGATCCCGCTGCGATAGAATCAATTTTAGAGACAATGCGATCTCTTATGATCGCGCAGGGGAAGATAGCCGTCACCACTGGTCTTGTCGTTCCCGAAACCCCGACTCCTGTGCCCAAATGACTAGAGCTGGCGCAGCCCGTCTACCTGTGTGCGCTGCGATATGATGTATGGAGGAGACCCCTCGTGGAGATGGAGGTGGAGGAGGTAAAAGGGATCTATTTGTTGGATACGGGGGCATCGTGCACTGTGATCCACGCAGATAACCCCACCGCCTCGCCTCTGTCCACCGGGGTTCCATACCTTCTGTCGGGCTTCACGGGCGAAGAACAGGCTGGCGCACATTCCATTCCCCTCTCCATTCATTTAGGACCACTCCGCACCACGTGGAAGTGTACACTAATGAAGTGGGAGGTGGGGGTGGAACGGGAGTCCTTGGGTCTGATTTCTTGGTAGCACACGGGATCCTCGTGGACCTGAGAAATCACTGTCTCTGGGGAACGGGTACGAGTGTGAAAGGGATAGAGGATGCCAAAGTCCACCCAACGAAAGCACGGGTCGGCCGGCGGGAAGTAAAATTCTTGGGTCTGATCCTCTGCACTGGCGAGAGAGAAACAGACCAGGATAGACAGGAATCGGTGCAAGATCCACCGGTCCCCGCCAGTCGCGTAGCGAAGGTACCCCGACGCAATAAATGGTTTCACATCAAGCGGTGCAAACTGTTTAAGCCAGGTACAAAAGAGCCAACAACTGAGGCCAGGTCTGAAGGTGAAAATCCTCAGCCTGAGGCGTGCAACAAGTCACAGACCACACAGGCTGGAACCGCAGCCTGCCTAGAGGGAGAAACTGTCCCGCCCACCTGGGAGGTTTCCCCACTGGCCTGGGACTCGGACGAGGAGGAGCCCGAAGACCAAGGCCCTCCTCCTGATCTGAACGCCATCGGGGGGGAGCCCGAACAGCAAGGTCCCGACACGATTCTGGAGGAGGTGGAGTTGGAGGACGGAGATCCCGCCCACGACTCAAACTTAGGGGAGGTAGAAATTGGGGGCGGAGATCCTCCACCTGTAGGGACAGGTGAGGAGGAGTCATCTGACACAGACCCAAATCCCAAAGGGGCGGAGCCTGAGGGAAGGGAGCCGAAGCCGGCAGCCGTGGAGGTGCCACGGGCTGTGAGGGCTGAAGTCCCAACCGAAGGTCCGCTCGCTAAGGGAGCCATGCCCAAAGTACCTCTTCGCAAGTCGGCTCGAATGCTTCAGCCAGTAAAACCTTGGCCCAATTCCCCCGATTTCAGTAAACACCGACTTGGGAAATCCCTGGCAAAATGCAGTCCCCAATTGACAGCAAAAGGCTGTGGGGAACCAAGCCACAGGTCAGTGCAGCCCCGCCACAAGGAGCGGCAAGCTGCAGTCCAATCAGGAATTAAGTAAGCCACCCAGGGACGGGCGGCGCTGTACATAAGTTAAGTTTAAGGTTAATTGAGTTTGAGGTGTGTGAATATTAAAGTGATTAGTGTTATAAGTAGTTTTGGAATCTGCCCAGTATGTGTGTTGTTTCGGATTGAGGTCGAAAGACCCGATCATGCCTTCACCTAAGCCAGAATCTCTCGGGAGCCTGGCTATATCATTTAATTTTGTTGCAGGAACCAGAGAGATGAGAGGGATTCTCATCGCATTCGCGGTGATCGGGTGGAGCTGGGCCTATCGGGGCCGCACCAAGGACTCCACGATCTACGGGTGCTCGGGGAACACAGCCCCCATTGCGACCAATGGGTCGGGCGCACGGGGCGTTGAGGAGACAGCCACCTATTTCCACGAAGGGAGGTGGCCAGGGAGGCTGGGGTCGAACTCTACGGAACACTCCAGCCAGTCCGGGTTTGCGTACCGAGAGACTTATCTGATGTGCCCCCGAGTGAGGGTCATCGCACCCAGAGTCAGCGTCACCGTCGGGAAGAAGATTTGCTTGGTTTGTAATGGACATGTTCCTTTGGACCGATGGTGGTGGCTGTGCAAGTTGAGCAAAACCATGAAGAACTCCACGGTCGAGTGGGAGAGACTGGGTAACAATACCCATCGGACTACTACGGGGACTCAAGGGGGCTTGCGTGTCTGTTGGGACAAATGGTGGGAACCAGATGAGGGAATCTACATCTATATGTGGGGTTCAGAATGCGCCTGCCCCACAGGCGTCTCCATCTTTTTCCAAAGGCAGTGGCAAGATGCGGGGAAAGGAATGAGGTGGGACGTCAGCACACGGGCGTGCGGAGTCCCATACTCTCAGATCCCAGTAAACGCCACTGAGCTCATCACCCACCCCCGCAGGCCCCTGCCCACGATTCTGGTAGCCTAAGCCCGCAAGGAAGGGTGCCCCACCACTACCAAGGGACCCGGGAACTGATTGGTATTAGTACCCATAGGTCAGGTGCTGTACCAAGAAGGCACTACGCGGTGGCCTCGGTGATTTTAAACCTCACCAAGGTGCGATTGCCAGAGTGGTGCCCCAAGGAAACGGAGCAATTGTACCAGGTCCTGTTAACAAACATGTTCAGACAGTTTTATGAATTCGACTTTGCTAATGTAGACAGAGCCGGATTGTACACCACACCACATAAGGTCTTGGACAGGATAGGGAGACAAAGAAGGGGTGCAGTAAATGATATTTTCACAGCTTTTAACACAGGGACTTCCATCATCAACACTCTGGATGACGTGGAGCTGCAGACCCAGATTAATGGTTTGAAAACACAGTTACGAAAGATACTGACTGACGAGAACAAGGTAGTGGGTTCTGAGTTACATGAGGACCAGGCCATGACACTACACTTAAAAGAAATTATTGCTGAGCTGGAGAAACACGCTAAAACGGTAAATGCTCTCATCAGGGAGGATGGAATGCGTCCGATCAGGCTGCGCAGAAAGAAGCTTGCATGCTGTACAGGGCGTAGTTACTGGGCGAGGTCCGCAGTAATCTGGAGGATTTATAACAAGGTTTAGTCCCCTCCTGGATCAGCAACAAACACCTCGCAGCCCTCCACACTTTTGAGAATGCATTAAGTCCGTGCCAGCTCAGACTAGCTTCAGAAGCCTACCCAGTCCCAGTGGACTTTGGACGGTCTAATCACACCATTATGGGTATAGTGGTAAGAATGCCGGTGATGGGAAAGACAGCTAAACCCGCCCTGGTATACAGGGTGGAGAACATTGGAGTCATTCAAGGGGGTGCACACATTCGCTACACAGCGGTCCCACCGTACGTCATTCGATGGGAGCATGCGATGACGGGTACCGACCTCTTGGGGTGCCGGAGCCGGGGAGCACACATCATCCTGTGTCCCCAGCACTTGAATGCCTATTCGAAACCACAGTGCGGGTTCAGAACTGCTGGCGCGAAGCCTATAAATTGCACCATGGAGGCAATGGCTCAAGGCCATGTGCCCCCGCAGGTGGCATATATAGGAGGTGGGACATACTGTGTCACCACTGCAGTGCCCCACTACCAACATGGACAGCACGGCTGGTGTCCGGTGAGTGACAGCAGTTTCTGTTTCAAGCCCAAGGCAGAAGTTCAAGTGGCCCAAGAGCAAATTGTCCCCATTCATGAACCTTCCACTATTCACATCACTGTTAAAGAGAATTTCACCGATCTGCAATGATTCATTGCACATTTTGGATATATCATTCCCCTCTCCCTGAACTCCTCACCAGGATATTAAAAGCTGTTGTCGTTTCACAGAAACATTTTTACACACTGGAGCAGAAGACTTTAGAGATAGGGGCAAACATATTGGATATAGTGACCCCATCATGGTGGGACCTGTTCACTAATATAGAAGTCCCTTCTTGGATTAGGATAGCCTCTCACATCCTTGTAGTGTGTCAGGTTTTTATTGTGATTTATTTACTGTTTGTACACTGTAAAAAGGTCAGACATTCGCAGAAGTACGAGAACAGAGGAGAATGGAGAAAGCATTATGTGCGGGTGGAAGAAGAGACACCCGTTTAGATTTTTGCTGCAATGTATAAAGTTAAAGTTTCTCTCCCTCCTTTTTTTGTTTAATGTTTGGTCATGTGTAATTTTAGTGTGTGTACTTTATTTATTTTTAATATTGAAATTCGTTAAGCGAGTTGTTGTTAATAAAAGATAATGTGTGTGAACCAGGTGGTGTAGGGGTATTAGGCACCCCCTCCACGCCTGGAAATGAGTGTGTCAGATTTTAAATCCAATGTATTGCCATCTATAGATGCTTAATGTACACTGTAGGTTTTCTGAAATGGGAAATACATGTGTCGTGGGGTCATAGATAGGTAATTACAGGGGATGGTTTAATTATGGAAAGTCAGAAAATTTTGCTCACCCAGAATTATGATACTTCAAGCAAGTTATAGTATCATCAGGGATGACTGCAGAATTCGCAAAATTAATATTGTACTATAAGGGTCCTCTGGCAGAAGAGGCCTTGATTTTAAAAGACTGTTTTAAAAGAAGCCCAGAAAAGGGACATATAAAATGGCCGCCAGACCCCGTGACCGACTTATTGGGACACTTTAAAATGGTTCCTGCAGTCCCCAGACAGCCTTTGTGGATTCAACCCACAGTAAGTTCTGGAAGCCGTTTCTGAGAAAACGAAACCAGACTTTAACACATACATAAAGATTGGATGCAGATCCAGTCAGATCGGCCTGTAGATAAAGGCCATCTAAATGTTTACCCAGACAAAGGGGAACAGTCCCATATTCATAAAGAATGCATCAAGGACCCGCTAAAGACATCAAGAAAACATTAAAACATTACCAGGTCATTCCAGACCAGAGGTGGCCATCACTGGCCATCCTGAAAGCAGTTTAAATATAATAACTACCCTGCTGTGCTATAAGCCTGCCAAAAGTTAAACAAAGACCAACCTTGATTAGGCGGGAGATAAGGCCTCGATTGAGAAGTATAATTGGGGATCCTGGGGAAAGACAGCGCTGCTGGTTGAAGAATTGAGCGCCCAGATAGCCGATGACATTGGGGATCCATCGAAAATCTAGGAGGAAGCTTGTAGATGCTTCTGGAAGACGAGCACGCTAAAACCTCGTAGCCAGAGAGAGAAGTCGGTAGGAGGAACGCCTCGGCCATTCCCGAGTCGAGAAGGTGGTTCAAGTTTGCGTTCGGCCTCCGGGGTATTCGTCGGGAGATCATCGACCAAAAACCCCGGGGCCGCTGCAAAACGAGGAGAAAGTCGAGGAGAAGAGAGGATGAAACGCCCCACCACATCGTGGGCTGGAGCACAGAGAAAAACGAGCTGTGAACAAGATGAGGGTCCGCTCGTCTTGCTGAAGTAGAGGAGCCATCAGCCTGAGCAGCCCACTGCTCCACAGCCCAACGACCACGTGGAGACAGGACGCCTGAAAGGATCAAAGCGCAGACCTGTTTCAAAACCTTGCAATTCCTAGTTGGATTGGTGAGCATGTTTCTGGGCCTTCATAATCGGATCTAGATAGGTTAAAGGGGGTGGTCATTTTGGGTATAACTAACATGAGTTGTTGTCCCTCGATGTTCTGTGTGTTTCCCCATTTCATGATGACTGTTGTAAGGTATAATATGCCTGTATCTATTTTAGTTAGTACTGTATTGTTATGATTTGTTTTTCCCTCCCATGTACCCTCTTACTTGCTTGCATTTGATTTGTTTTTCCTTATGCAATAAAATTTCATTTCGTTTCATTAAGCTTGGTCTATAAGAGTATTCTCTGCATTGTAGTTCCTGCACCTAAGTCCAGTGTCTAGAACCTAAGGGGCAAGTGGGTCAAACCACTCAAGGTTTTACTGTGCAAAAGAGAGAGAGAGAGGCCTCTGGCGAGAGAAACCTCTGCGATCTCAGAGAGAAAACCCCTTACACACCCCCTCCTCTCCCTCTCCCCCCTCCTCTCCCTCCCCCTCCTCCTCTCCTCTCCCTCCCCCCTCCTCTCCCTCCCCCGCCCTCTTCCTCCCCCCTCTACTCTCCCCTCCCCCCTCTCCTCTGCCCTCCCTCCCCTCTCCTCTCCCCTCCCTCCTCCCCTCTCCTCTCCCCTCCCTCCCCCTCTCCTCTCCCCTCCCTCCCCCCTCTCCTCTCCCCTCCCTCCCCCTCTCCTCTCCCTCCCCCTCCTCTCCCCTCCCTTCCCCCCTCTCCTCTCCCCTCCCTCCCCCTCTCCTCTCCTCCCTCCCCCTCTCCTCTCCCCTCCCTCCCCCCTCCTCTCCTCTCCCTCCCCCTCTCCTCTCCCCTCCCTCCTGCCCTCCTCTCCCCTCCCTCCTCTCCCTCTCTCCCCCCCCTCTCCTCTCCCTCCCCCTCTCTTTTCCCTCCCCCTGTCTCTCCCTGATTTCCTCTCTGTCCCTCCCTCACCCTCTCTCTCTGCCTTTCCTCAGAGCCCGGACGTGGTGAGCCGAAGCCTCCATGTGCGGATCAGTGCCTCAGGGCCGGCCGTTGCACAGCCTAGCGCGTGAGGCCCGGCCGGACTCACCTTAGCTCAGATCGCGCTCCGGGCCGACGTTGACGCGCGCGCTGATTCCCGCCCGCCAGCCTTTACTAATATGGCGGCGATGGCTACGCTCGGCTCAGTCCTGCGCCGCCAGCCTTTACCAAGATGGTGGCAATCGCGGGGCGGGACGGGCGATGCCTAGCTTGGGCGTGGCTGGCGAGGAGAGGCCGAGGCTTCGAGGCCTGAGGCCTGTAGGCAACTCATCCACCGCCGAGTGGGGGAAAGCCTGAGTCCCCTTTGCAAAAGGATATTTTTTTCTTTTAAAAGCAACTTTTTTTTTGCTGGAAATCTATATTTACACGCAGAAAGTGGGAAAAAAGAAATCAATAGTTAGGAATCAAGATGGCGGCCACTCACCTCAGCTCAGAAGGATTAGGCCCCGCCCACACACGCAATGAAATGCCCCCCGTGATGCACCAATTGGTCAACCATCAGGTTAATCCCCTGTACGATTGGTCAACCATCACGTCACTCAACGCTAATGAGCGGAATGTTGCTGTTTTTTGAAACGTTT